>NW_004457331.1:9832-11702 GCF_000313135.1 Acanthamoeba castellanii str. Neff | reverse complement strand
CCAGCGGCTCCTTGTCCTCATTGTAGTTGGTCCCGTCCTGAATGCTGCCCGTCCGCCGCACCACTACACAGCCCCGACAGTCAAAGCAGAGCAAAAATAGTAATTATTTTAAAAGTAATAATAAACAATAATATACTAATAACAATGCATTGCGCGTACTGGTGGCCGGCTTGGACAGGCCATTCACGCCATAGCCTTCATCACGAGAAGTCATCGGGATCTGTGACAACGTTGGAATAAGTATGGTAACAAAGAGAAGGGCCGCAATGGTCCAAGAAATGAAGATGTGAAGCGATGAAATGACAAAATTTTCAATTTCGGGTTCGCACGTGATCCTCCGATTCCGTTCCTGTCCTCATCTCATACGGAGCTCACCGCGTGGCGATAGATGGGTTGTTACCTTCTCAGATGCAACTCGTTGCGGGAGACCGTCTCGTGCGCTGTCGGCTCTCCGTCGAAAAGGCCAGCGAAGAAGAACCAAGAAAATGCTAAACCCAAAACAAAAATTAAATGCTGAATATAAATAAAAATAGTGTGATTTTTAGAAAGCCTTCACTCCCCCGCCACTTCAACCGTACGGGCGCAGGATTCCAAATCATTTCCATTACTGGGCCACAGAAGCTCTAAAGAAATTGAATTTCCGACAGTTTCCCCATGGCCTGATTTATTTTCTTTGTGGTATGGTAGCCATGTCTTGTATTTGAGTGCAATCTACAACCGGTCATGGCACTGCGTGTGGCGTTCTTGGGTGTTGGTACCCTAGGCCCATAGCCGCCTCCTGCTCTCCTGCCGCTCGCTGTACGTTGCTGAGGATGTGTGTGTGCAGGGGCGATGGGCTACCCAATGGCTGAGCACCTGCTGAAGAAGGGCCACCAGGTGTGGGTCTGGAACCGCACCAAGGACAAAGCCCTCCCACTGCAGTGCGCCCTCCTCTTCCCACCTCGCTTCTTACCATCGATGCATCTATTTTTATTGTTATTTGTACCGGCTGCTGTGCATGCAGAGAAGCTGGTGCGGTGGTGGTGGACCGCGTGGAGGAGGCGGTGGCTGCGGCCGACGTCGTGGTGGCGATGCTGTTTGACGCTGGCGCGGTGCAGGCCACCATTCTCGACTCCGGCCCCGTGCGCGAAGCGCTGCGCGGGCGCACCCTGGTCAACTGCGCCACTGTCGCCCCGGCCGACAACCAACGCTTCCAACGCGACGTGCTCGCCCTCGGCGCCTCCTTCGTAGAGGCTCCCGTGCTCGGCGCCACCCCCGTGGCCCAGCAGGGTGCCCTGCAGGTACAAAACGCAAGCACCGCCTACACGACACAAACCTAATGAACCCAACGAACAGGTGCTGGTGGGCTCGACGGCGGAGCAGTTCGAGCAGCTCAAGGACATGTTTGCCGCGTTCGGCACGCCGCGCCACATCAGCGAGGACATCGGGCGGGCCACCACCCTCAAGCTGGCGCTCAACCAGATCGTGCTGGGCGAGATCGTCACCTTCGCCAACAGCCTCGCTATGGTCAAGAACGCGGGTACGATGAGTTATTGTTCACATTGATGCAATGACTGCGCCTTTGTTGCTCATCAACGGCGGTGCGAGTGGTCTGGGGGCGGGAGCAGGGCTGAGCGAGGAGGCGCTGATGGAGGTTCTTCGTCCCAGCCAGCTCTATTCCAAGTACTTCGACCTCAAGATGCCCACCATGGTGAGCCGCGACTTCAGCTCGGTCGTCTTTGACATCTCCGGTGCGTGTGCTCTCCCACGTTCATTGATTTCCAGCTTTGTGTGTGTGTGTCGCCCGGTACTGACCGATCATCTCTCTCGCCCCACAAGGTGCCAAGAAGGACAGCGGAGCTCATCTCGGCTGAAGCGGCACGACTCGGTA
>NW_004457331.1:7940-9020 GCF_000313135.1 Acanthamoeba castellanii str. Neff | reverse complement strand
AGTCGATGATGGGCGCCAGGTCGGGATTTAAGGCGCCGCTGGCTCCGGTGGCCGCACCACCAGCTGCAGCACAACAGAATAAGGGAAAAGAAAAGGCGAAAGAAAAGAGCGCGCCCTCGCTTCTCCTGGGGTACGGCGATGAGGAGGAGGACGAGGAGGAGGAGGAAGGGGCGCACGCACCGCCGCCCTCCCCGGCCGCCTCCGCCAAGCGAAAGGCCCACGAAGTGACACCCTCGTCGTCTTCCTCTTCCTCTTCGTCGTCGACTTCTTCGTCGGCGCTGCCGGCGGGTTTCTTCGATGCCGCCGCCACTGCCACTGAGGCCGCTGATGTCCCATCGCCGAGCAAGAAGCTCAAGGCCGCGGAGGCGCCCGTGGCCAAGAAGGGCGCGATTCCGGCCGATTTCTTTGACGCCGCTGCGGCGTCGTCCGCCCCCGCCGCCGGCCAAGTCGTGATCGAGGCGCAGGTAATACACACGCCTCTCCCCCCTCCCCCGCTGCCATTGATATCGCTGATCGAATGCTCGGTTGGTGTGTCGTGTCGCGTGTGTCGTGTGCCGTGTGTCGTGTCGTGCGTTGCTTGTGGTGTTTGGTGCGCCAGGCCAAGCCGAGCGGGGATGCGGAGAGCAAGGGGGCGCTGCCGACGGGCTTCTTCGACGATCCCAACAAGGACTCCCAGATGCGGCCCAAGGCCGCCGCACAGAAGCCCTCCCTCGAGTACGTCTTCGTTATTCATTCTTCGTTCTTTCTTCGCTTCTTCGTTCTTGTTCGTTCTTGTGTTGGCTCATCTCTGTTGCGCGCAGGGACGAGTGGGAGAAGTTCCAGGCCACGATGACCCAGGTGGCCGAGGACGAGGAGAAGAAGAAGCGGGAGAGCGAGAACCTGGCGCAGCTCGAAGACCTCATCGGCGACGAAGAGGAGGAAGCCGAGGAGAACGAAGAGGACGAGGAGATCTCGCTCGAGTTTCAGCGCAAAGGTATTCTATTGGCCCGTTACCTCTTCGGTCGAAAGATCGTGACGTGCTGGTTGGATAGTTTTGTCGACTTACACACACACACACATGTGCGAACGTACAGAGGAGCG
>NW_004457331.1:0-5691 GCF_000313135.1 Acanthamoeba castellanii str. Neff | reverse complement strand
GGTTGGGTGCGCAGCTCGTTGGTTGGTTGGTGCGGCCAATGCGGAGGGGCGCCACCTCAGCAGCCGAGAGGGTGGGAAGCGGGGAGGAATAGGCGTAGGAGTACGGGGAAGTATTTGGAGTCGTAGTGGGCAGCCAGGACCACCCGCTCCGGCGCGTCGCAGTTCCACGTGACGATGATGTTACGGAACGTCTTCTCCCCTGCGTCACCCACCTCCCTTAACACACGACACACACACACGACGTGCACGACACGCACGGCTCGCACGACACGCACAACACGCAGGACAACATACCGTAGGGCGTGGCGCTCCTGAACTCGTCAATCTCCACGTTCCACGGCTGGGCCAGCCCTCCAGAGGTGAACTGGGAGATGATGTACTCGCGCACGGCGGCGTTGCCCGGCGTGTCGGCCGGACGCACGATGGCGATGCGCTCCGTGTCGCGCCAGAGCGCCTCCGGGTCGGTGAGCTCAGTTAACCGCTGCACCGCGTTGGGTTGAGTTGTTTGGTTGGCCGCGCGCACATGTGCCGGCGTCAGTCACTGGCCAACAGCTATGGCAGGCGCCTCCCAATACAAGAAGATGCAGATCTTAAGTGAATCTGAAGGGGGCTCACCTTAGCGATGCGGCCGGGCAGGCGGGGTGGCAGCTGGCCTTCGACCACAACCAGTATGAGCAGCAAGACGCCGGCTGCGAGCGAAAGTGCGTGGGCCGCCCTTTTCATCTTTTGATGCTTCTTCGTTATTGCGTGTGCAGAAAAAAGATTTTTGTAGTGCATTCATCAAACCTTTTCCTTTATTTTATCTTATTTGTTTTTCTTACTTGAGGTGGTGGATGAGGTCGCTCATGGAGACGACGCCGTAGATGTGGAGGGAGTCGAGGTTGTCGACAACGTAGACACGGTGAATCTGCTCCTTCACCATCAGCTCCATGCACTCCAGTAGCGTAGCCTCGGCCGTGCACGTCACCGGCGCCCTGCCGGGTCCCCTCTCGTGTCCCGTCTGTTACCGTACGGATCGCACACGCGTGAGTTTGAAGCCTCTGTGAAGTGGAGTGTTGACGTGTCGTGCGTGTCGTGTCGTGTCGCGCTATGCGTACCGCCACGCGTGGAAGCCCCTTCACGAAGAACTGCAGGACGGAGCCCTCGAAGTATTTGAACGACTCTGGCTTCAGGCCCTGTTGCGGAGGAGGTCGTGAGATTTGCGTGACCGGCTCGTGAGTGTGTCGTGTGTGTGTAGTGTGTCGCGTTGTGTGTGTGTGTGTGTGTGTCGACGTTAATTGCGGTGTGTGTACTCGGAGATCGCTGGCGGAGAGGTTGCCGGTGACGCGGCCGCTGTGGTCGATGAGGGCGATGCCGCTGACCTTGTTGTGGAAGAGGATGTCGAGCGCGTCAACCACCGCGCTGTCCATGCGCACACCGATGATGGGCTTGACCAGCTTCAGCGCCCCGACCGTCGCCTTGGCCTTCTCGGGCGGGAGCAGGTCGGGCTGGGACACGGCCAACGCGACGACATCCGACAAACTGGCCACGTTCGTGACCGACGGAGCTTCGTCCTGGTCGACAGGAAAGAAGAGGCTGACGTCAGCAACGATGTGCCGTGCGAGGGGGGACAGCCAACGCACCGGGCTTGTTGGCGAGGCGGTGACGGCGACACGGTGGAGGCGGTGCTTGAAGCGAGGCGCGCAGAAGAGGTGGATGAGGTCCTTCAACGTCTTGCTCTCTTCAATCACCACTCTATCGTCGCATCGCGAGAAATCTGCGGTTATCGAGGAACGATTAGATCTGCAGTCTACACAAGTGATTGAATCTATGGATGGCTAGACGTACTGAGGATGTGGGAGACCTCTTCGTTGAGGAGCTCCTTCTTGAGGAAGTTGGTGTCATCCGAGTGGGCGCTGTAGGAGGCCAGGATGTAGCCTGTAATGTCGAGCACATCCACGAATCCGAGGAAGCGCCGCGAACGCGGGTCGATGACGGGGGCCGACAGGAGGTCGTGCCGTGCCAGAAGGCCCATGGCCGCCCCTACCGTGAAGTCGCCCTCGATCGCCACCAGATGCTGGTCGCGCGCTTCTTCGGGCTTGGTGGGCCGCGGCCTGGTGGTGATGCGGTGGTGGACGAGGTCGCCCACAGTGGTGCTGCCCGTGAGCTGCGCCCACTTCGACCCTTCAACCGCGGACGACACCTCTGCCGTCCTGGTCTTCTTGGCAGCGGCGCCGTCGTGCTGCTCGGACTTATGGCCACTCACCTCTCCTGCGGCCTTGTGTGCCTCCTCGCGCGGTCGCTTCTTGTCGTCGTGGTGGTGTCCATGGTGGTGATGGTGTTCGGACATGTCTATGTTGTGCGGCTGTGCCGGTGTAGTGTGTTTGTTGTTTCTTCGCCAGTGCGGGACAGACTACTGTCGACAAGTTGGAAATAGGAGAAGAAGTCAAGGAAAACTGGCTTGAGACTCCACGACTCGGCAGCCGCAACCTTAAGAGCAGCTTCATGGCACTGTGCCCACCAGAGCTACACAGATCCAGGGCTAACCAGCTTGTTGTGGATGCCAGCCACTTTTGCAAGAGCCTGGGCATGCATGACAGTTGTTGGGCAGAGTCAAAGTCTGGCAAGGTCGAGTCGAGATCCATTTGCTGACCGACACAGCCATTACATCAACAGCCTTGCTAGCTCAGTCGGTAGAGCGTCAGTCTCATAATCTGAAGGTCGTGAGTTCGATCCTCACGCGAGGCACTCTCCTTTTTCTCTGCAGTTTTTTCCAGTATTTGCCCCTCAAACAACCGGCACGCCGGCTCCGGCAGTAACAAAAAAAGATGACGAAGACGAAGCGCATCTTGTTCATTTTTGTAGTTTCATTGCTGGTGCTTACAGTGCACGAGTCCCAGGCGGCTGGTGCTGCCAAGCCTGGGCCAACGCAGCAGGACGCAATGATCGGCAAAGTATACGCCGCCATGCAAAAGGAGCAGGTCCAGCACTCCCAGCCCTTCCGGCCTTTTCCCATGCAATGGCGCGAAGACCGTGGCCTCTATCGGTCGTCCATCCACCTCGACTTCGTCGGTCAAGGTTGCCCCCCTCCTCTCCGCTATCTTATTTCATTTCGTGGCGCACGAGCTTCTTTTTTGCGTGTAGCACTTTATTACTTTTTGAACCAGCACTCAAGAAAGGAGTGCCCGCGCAGGGTGGTGGGATGACGAGGCGAACACCCTTTTGCGGCGCTTCTTTGCCATCCCGGACTCCAACATGTTCGTGACCAGCTTTGTCCTCTCGGCCATTATCGAGGTACATGCTGCCAACCCATGTTGCTATGCGTACCTGCCACTTTGGGTGCGTACCAAACCACCCAACTCACCAACCCACGATCGCTCGCGCTCAGGCTGCATCGTTGGATGCCATCGAGGTGTCACCCACCGATGAGTCGTTTGCCATGGCGCTCGATGCCATTCTTTCCTTCAAGGACAAGAATCGGCCGCAGGGTACCCGGCACCATGCTCTCTCCTCCTGTTGACAAAGCTCTGTGACTTACAACCCACTGGTCCGCTCGTGTCGTGGTGTGATGTGGCGCGCGATGTATGTATGATGGCGCGCGCAGGTGTGCCAGCGTATTCGTTTTGGCCCCAGGCTCTTGTGAACGGCACCTGGTCCGCCACTCCGGTCAACCTCGTCGAGCCCTTTGACTACTTTGGTACAACAGGAACAACCGGTTGAATCCACCGGTGATCTGTCGCGTACCACACTAGTCCACAACCCACAACCTACTCATCTATACCACCGCTGCACACTGTTTGCAGGCTCGTTCGGTGAATACATCGGTGCCATCTTCAAGGAGCTTGGTCTTGATGCCTTCTCCGGCCAGTACTACCTCCAGTCCTGTCCTGCTCCCTCTTTCTTGCAGAGGCGCCACACCATTCTAACTCAAACCGCTCTGTGGCATGTACCCAGAGTGGATGCCATTGCGGAAGCTTTTGAGGACTTTGCCACAGTGTTCCGCATCCCAGCTGATTTGGATGACTCCTCGGTCAACCTGGTACTGCTGACTGCACTCCACCTTGACCCCGCATAGCTTTCTGAAGCTAATGTGTGGTGCCGGCTCTTTTTTTTTGTGAACAGGCCCTGGGAGGCTTGCTCTCCCAGCAGCGTGATAAGTTCCCACAGGCCTACAAGAAGTGGGAATCGGCCAACACCAATATCACCGCCCTCTTCGAGCTCATCAACAAGGTAAGGGCACCAGAACCAGTTGCTACATTCTCTCCCTGCAAACCTAACCACACTCAACTTCTCTCGGTGTGTGTGTGTGTGTTACATTCAGTACGCCTACCGTCCGTTTGAGGTCAATAACACGCGCTACACCGACCTGCTGGACACTCGTTCCTACTTCTTCATCCACCCTTTCCTCGCCCAGTTGTCCACTCCCTCGCTTGCTCTTGGCATGACGTGGCTCATGGTACATTATAGCCCCGACCTCCCCCTACCGCTCTTCTCCCGACCCCAACGTTCATTGCGTGTGTTCGTGTCTTGGGGCTTGGCAGGATCTCCCCGAGGACAACAAGACGGCGGGTATCGTGGGCATGCCCTACCACGTCAACAACGTCGACATGACTGTAGCGTCCAACTTCCTCTTCGGCACCTCGCAGGCCGTCTTGGAGGGCCTCAATGGCGGCAGCGCCCGCACGTACTTCGTCCAAAACGCCAATTTCCAGCAGGTCTACGAAAACACGGCTCAGCTCGTCAGGTCAGAACCAGGGAGCTGCCATCCCGCTTTCTCTTCATTTCAAAGCAACCTCATCACTGACAACATTGGTCACATTTCTGTGACACAGCTGGGCAATTGAGACTGGCGCTGCGACCGCACGGCCAGACATTGCTCTCCTCTACTATCCCTCGCTCTATGATTTCCTGTGGATGGCGGCCAGGACTGCTCGATACCTCAACGCCAAAGGAAGCGCGACAGTACATGATCACGATTCCACCACCTTCTTTGCTGGTTCAATTAATTGAGTGTGACCGCCTTGCCTGCACACAGGACGCCATTTCGGCGATGGCCAGGACAAGGGACAGGCTCACCGCCGCCCTGAAGGATGCGGGCACCCAGCAACTTCTCGCCTCTGCCCGCCACGACGCAATTGGCAACTACTGGTGCGTGGTACCAGCTCTTCACTGTCACCCACTTACCTGTCCACTCACAGCACACATCATCTCTTTCAGGGATGACTTTCTTGGTGACTACAACGGTGTGGAGCGAGGGGAGGACCGCATGTTCAGCACCGCACTGGCCATCAACACGCTCATCGATGTGTGGAGCGTGCCCACCACGTATGCATTCACCCAATGCGCCATGGATGAATTCTCGATATCACCCGTCTCACCCACCATATGTGTGGCTCTCAGCAGCGATTCGTCGTGCAAACTGCGATGGGCCAAGGACATCCCAGCATCGATTCAGCCCCTGGTGTACGGCGGTGTCACATACCTCCGTACCTACCTGCTATCCGGGCAGTTCTCGCTTGGCAACGCCTTCTTCTCGGGCTCGGAAAAGGTACTCACACCCCTACCACTTATACGAAAACACTCTTTATTCATTTAACAAACCCACTCAATAGGGCGATTCTACCTTCCCATTTGCCTATCCTGGAACGTATTCGTTCTACCGGTACAAACCCTACTGCTTGGGCAATGGAACTCTCTCTCTCTCTATATATT
>NW_004457332.1:29363-30207 GCF_000313135.1 Acanthamoeba castellanii str. Neff | reverse complement strand
CACTTGTCGCGCAGGGCCTGCAGCACCACTGCCGCCTGTTTGAATGAAGACATGTAGGTTATGTGATGAGATTCCCCAGACCTGGAATGGCACCACGGCACACAGGTGAAGAAGTGCGAACGTTGTCCATGTCCTCGAAGAAGACGTGCTCCATGGCCGTCGGTAGGTGTGCGAACGTTTCCGCGCACCACTACGTTCGTTACAAACGCGATGAAGAGAGATGTGAGAGATGTGTGAGTGCAACAACCAACAAATCGTGACCAGCAAATCCCGCGATGATGAGAGGGGCAGGTACCACAGCAGTATGCAGGCCGAGTCGCATCACACGCAAGCGGGGGCTCTTGGCGAACAGGTAGTCGAGACCAGCCGGCGTGAACGAATACTGGGACCTGAAATCCACCGACCGCAGCGACTCCCCGCAGTGGTCCGCTGCACACATAACCTCTCATGTCAGTAACGCACACCAACACACAACACACAACACACGTAACACCACACACACACACACACACACACACACAACACACAACACACAACACACAACACACAACACACAACACACACACAACATGACACAGATCGTACCGAGTGCGCTGAGTGAATCGTCGTCGAGATTCGAGCAGCCGGTGAGCCCGACGTGGGCCAGGCCCGGGTTGTTGCGGCACAGCAGAGCGAAGTCGTCCTTGGTTATATCGCAGCTGTCGCCCAGCTCGAGCCGGCGCAGGCTGGTGAGCTGCGCGAACGCGGCCAGCTGCTGGTCGCGCGCCCTGATGATCGACAGCTCGCTGAGCCTGGTGAGGCGCGTGACGTGGGTCATGGTGGTGTTGTAGGGCACGGTCAGGTT
>NW_004457332.1:21604-24976 GCF_000313135.1 Acanthamoeba castellanii str. Neff | reverse complement strand
TCATTGTCGTCCTCACTCTCGCCCTTTTGCTCCTGCTCTTTCTTCGTGGCGACCTTCTTCTTCTTCTTGCCCTTGGTCCTCCTGCTCCTCTTCTTATTGTTGGTGATGGTCGCGTGCACCTGGTCGTCGTCCTCGTAGGCGCTGCTGCTGGAGCCTTCGCCCGGCTGGTAGTACTTCGCGAACCACTCCATCACCTCCTCACCCTCGCCTTCGCCCTCGCCTTCACTTACACCGCCCTTTGCCTGCTCCTTCTTCTTCTTCTGTTTGTAGAGGGTCGCCGACTGCTGGAGGGAAGCGATGAACACGTCGGAGGCCTCGTACACGCTGCTCCACCTGTCGTCGACTGCATCGTCTGGTGCCGCTCCCTCTACGGCCCCATAGCCACCGCCCCGTGCCGCGCAGGCGCCATCGTCATCATCATCTTGCTCCATCTTGCCGCTACTCGGATTCTGGATTTCCTCATCTTCTGCGATCCACTGCTCGGGCGCGCCATAGCCTCCACCTCTGATGCCTCCCAGGCTGGCCGGGTCCTCGTCTTCCCCGCTGGCGAGATCATCGTTGACGATTTGCGCCTCTGCCTCATCTGCCGCCTTTTCTGTTCGCCTTTTTTCATCAACGGTCGTTATTTTCGTCTTCTTCTCTTCTTCTCCTTCGTTCTTGTCTTCAGTTTGTTGTTGATGGTGCGGCTGGCCACGAGGAGGAGCTGAGGGTGCGTCGGTAGGGCCACGGCTGGCGGCGACCGCGGCGGGAGTGCGGGTGTCTTCTTCAATGGCGGCCCACTGGCGGCGCAGGGCCATAAAATCGTAGGCTCGCGCAGACGACATCGTCCTCTCCTCCTTGGTTGTTGAGCACTTGCCCCTTCTTTGGCTTCAGCACCTTTTGTTTAATTAATTCACATTGTTCAAATACTCGGCTGGGTCCTTCTGCGAGGAGAGAGGTGTCTGCTCACTGGCGCGAGCTGCCCGGCGTGGAGTGGAGGAGCAGCGGCTCAGCTTCAGCGTCTGATTCTCTAAACCTCCTCATTCCACAGGTTCATAAAAGTGCTGTGTCCACTTTCTTTATAAGGTCTTTGACCAAAAGGTGGTCCAGTAGGGTTAGGGAACCAAAGATCAGGAAGAAGAGAGACAACATTGCGCCCTTACTTAGCCGAACTCAAAGAAGACCATCAAGCCAGCGGCAGTGGGCGGTATTCACATTGCCCAGCTTGAAGTCACAGGCCAGCTTGAAGAAGATGCCTCGCACGATGTACCTGGCCCCAACAACCAGCATAACAGTGGTTAGTAACCGTGCCAGAGCGTGAAGTACTGATGCTGGCCTGGGGGCGGAATGCTGCAGGCTTCGCTGCTGCGCGAGACAATGCAGGCGGCGGAGAGGTGGATGTCCACGCGTGGCAGCTTCCTCGATCTCGTCAGCCGGCTCCTGCTGGCGTCGCAGCTGGCTCGAGCCAGCGTTGCGGTGTTCCCTGAGTGTTTATATTTGTGGAAAGGCTTTGAGGGTTTCGGAGAGCTGCCTGGACGACATCATCAGTCGCGCGGTGGCTGGTGCCAACGACATCGAAAGGCAGGCACTGTCGCTTGGCGTCCTGTCGCTCATGGCCAGCCACGCGCCTCGCCTGCGAGAGGTACGCGATCAATGACCACGCCATGCCACACATGTGAACTGTTTGCTTGGTGTGTGCCGTGCGTTTCGTCACAAAATTTCTGACAAGCTTGCCACAGCGCCTGGTGCTGGCGCTCGCCGAGATCAAGGAGATCCAGCTCGCGGCCTACTTGGCCGGCTGTGGCAATGTGACCGACAGGAGCGACGAGTGGCTCGTGGCCGCGCTGGCGCTCCATCCCGGCGGTCTGGAGAAGATCCAGGGCTGCAGTCTCAGCTACCAGCTGACCGACGTGTGGGTCGACGAGGGCCTGCTCAAGCACGCCGACACGCTCGTGAGCCTGACCAACCTGACCGTGCCCTACAACACCACCATGACCCACGTCACGCGCCTCACCAGGCTCCGCGAGCTGTCGATCATCAGGGCGCACGACCAGCAGCTGGCCGCGTTCGCGCAGCTCACCAGCAACGCCGGCGTAATGGCAAAACTCGTGCGCTATGACAAGACACACGACACGCACACCGACACACGACACACACGACACACAACGTACGCGACACACAAAACAAAAGGAAAAGACAAATAAAAATAAAAACTCCACAGTCAAGTTTGTCCAAAACACCAATTTGTTTGGAATTGGGAAATGAAATATCAGGTCTCGAGGCGGTCGACAAAAATTACAGCGAGCTCGAAGACTGGATCGTTGTTGGTGATTCACGCCATTCGATCTTGATGCTCACCGACGCCTGAGCTTTTCTGGCGTTCTCCATTTCCTCTCGCGTGCGCCTTCGGTTTGAGGCACAGCCATGGTGGTGCGTACACATAATCTTAATCACCAAAATTATTTCAATGCGGCATGATTCGCATAATTGCTGCCATAATTAAATCTTATTTAAATTTAAGCAATTATTCTGTTCATTCTCCACGCCCACGAGGATGGTGCGCCAGTTTATTGTTGTTATTAATAGAAATATTTTTATTTTTTGTCGGGGGGCATGGCCGCAGGAACTGTATCGAGTGGAAGGCTCGCTGGCCTTCCTGTCACTGGTGGGGTCCTTCCTCATCATTCTCTCAGCCATGTTCGTCAAGGTGCCGCTCTACACGCCCGCCGCCGCGCATGTCGTCTCACGAGCTCACTGAACTCGCTGCGTGCGTTGCGTGCCGTGTGTGTCGTGACGTCGCACGCGTGTCGGCTCAGGAACTGCGACAACACCCAACGAATCTCGTGCTCCTCCTCTCGATATGCGACTTCATGTTTGCACTGAAGGTGCCACCCAACACCTCCTTTATGCTGTGCGTGTCGTGCGTGTCGTGCGTGTCGTGCGTGTCGTGCGCGTCGTGCATGTCGTGCGTGTCGTGCGCTGACGATAAGGCGTGTACAACGCACGCGCACACAGTTTGCGATCACGTCGATCTTGCCGAATTCGATCTCGTACCAGGACATCACGGCCTACTGCATCGGGCAGGCCGTGTGGGCTCAGTTCTGGGGCATGGCCTCCATCAGCTGGAACGGAATCATTTCGCTCAACTTGATGGCCAACTTGCGCAAGCCTTTCCTCGACACCTCCAAGGTACTCTACTCGTCTGCCCCTCGTGTGCGCGTGCGGTGGTGCACGTGTGCTGTGCGTGTGCGGTGTGTGTGTGCGGTGTGTGCGTGTGCGGTAGTAATGGCTGCTTGTGGGTGTGTAGTGGGGCACATACTACCACCTGTGGGTGTGGGTGCTGTCCGGAGTCACGACCATTCTCCTGGTGGTGCTCAACATGTATGGTGTGTC
>NW_004457332.1:11449-20607 GCF_000313135.1 Acanthamoeba castellanii str. Neff | reverse complement strand
AGGAGCCGCTCAACGAGGCCGACTTCAGGGAAGTGCGCGACATCCTCGAACTCAAGTACGGCCTCTTTTATCAATTAAGTGTAAACTATATTATTATTATTGATTTATTTATTATAGTTGATGAGAGATAATATTAATAAATTAATTTATTACATAATCAATTCCTTTTTCTTACCAATGTTGGGCGTGTGGGACAGGTACGAGAACACGCGCACGATGAAGGAGTATCGATTCGTGGACTACTGTCCCTATGTCTTCCAGAAGCTTCGCGCCCAGGCCGGCATCACCCCCGAGGCCTACATGGTACGCCGCTCTCTCTCTCTCTTGTGTGTCGTACACCTGCGGTGTGACGTGCGTGTCGTGTGTGTCGTGTCGTCTGACTGTGTCTCTTGTCGCTGGCCGTGCGCAGGCGTCGATTCAGCCGGAGTTGTTCCTCAAGAGCCTATCGAACCAAAAGTTCTCGGAGGGCCGCAGCGGGAGCTTCTTCTGCTTCTCGCCGGACAAGTGCTTCATCATCAAGACCATCCCCGAGTCCGAGGCCAAACTCCTCAACAAGATCCTGCCCGCCTACTACCAGGTCTGGCACCATCTGCTGACGTCACACTCACATTTTAGTTGTTTTTATTCATTTGCTCATTTATTCGTTTATTTATTCATTTATTCATTTATTCATTTGAATTATTGTAGTTTTTTATTACTTAATACATTAATGGATTAATTGGTGGTGGTGCAGTACATCGGCAACAACCCGGATTCGCGGTTGATGCGCTTCTACGGCCTCCACGCGATCAAGATGCACTACGGCGACCAGGTCTTCGTCATCGTGATGAGCAACGCCTTCCGAACGCACCGCAAGATCCACGAACGATACGATCTCAAGGTACGCACACGCAGCAACTCGTGGCACGACACACACGACACGACACGACCAACAACACGACACGACACGACCAACGACACGACACGACACACACGACACGCACGACACGCACGACACGACACACACGACACGCACGACACGCACGACACACACGACACGCACGACACGCACGACACACACGACACACGACACACACGACACGACACGACCAACGACACGACACACACGACACACACGACACACGACGGGTTGTGGTTGTGATTTGATGATGTCGGGCCGATCGCAGGGCTCGTGGGTGCGAAGAGAGGTGGGCAAGGACTTCCGGGACAACCCGGGCAAGGTCCTTGGCATGGACATCGACCTCAAGGTAAGTAAGCCAGGCCACCGCCCTCACCACCCACCAACCCACGTTATGTACGTCGAGTGCTACGCACGCGCTGACCAACACACCACACACCACACGTGTGCGGCCGCCCCCAGGCAATGGGACGCAAGGTGCGGCTGACCAACGAGCAGCGAACGGCCATGGTCCAACAAATCACCGACGACGCCACCGTACGCACACTCCCTTTTTTTTCCTTTATTTATTTATTATGATGAGTATTTATGTAATTAATGAGATTATTTTATTTTATTTAACGATAAATTGTTTTGTTTTGTGTTTGGTGTCGACAGTTCATGTGCAGCTTGGGAATTATGGACTACTCCATCCTGCTGGGCATCCATTTTGTCGACAGAGCCGCCGAAGGCACCACGGCCGCGATCGAAGGGGTCGCGGCGAGTGGCGCCGCCGACGCTACGGATGGCGGCGCCGGCGCCTCGTCGACGCCGCAGCGGCTCCTGAAGAACGGCGATGAAAGCGAAAGCGAAAGCGAAGGCGAAGGCGACGACCGACGACCGCTGCTCGTCGGCGGCCGGCGCGCCGAGGACCTCGAAGCTGGCCCGAGCACCGTCGAGAGCACCTTGGGTACGCCCGCACCTCCCCCCCTCTTTTCTCCATTCCTCTGTTCCTGTGCGTGTGCGGTGGTGCGTGCGCGTGTGCGTGTGCGTGTGCGGTTGGGCGAGTGTTTTCACGCTCGTGTGTGCGTGTGCGCGTGTGCGTGTGCGTGTTCTCCATATCCATACATAGACGGCGTGCTCAGTTTAGAGCGGGAGAATTACATTCCCCTCCACATTCGCCCCTCCGTCTCCGAAATTGAAAAACAGCGCCGCAACCAGAAGAAGATGGACAAGAAGAAGATGAAGAAGAGCGGAAGAAGTAGAAGAAGGCGGGAGAGAGGCAGCACCACCAATAATGCTTCGCACTCCTCGCCTCCGCTGCCCTCCTCAGACCATTCCATCAACCTCGCAGCCAGCAGCCCCGAAGACTACGTCGACGATGCCGAGCAGGACAAGTCGGGCAGCCACACGCCGCTCCGCGCCCGCCGCACCAGCGACGATGACGAAGTGAAGAAGGAGAAGAAGAAGAAGGAGAAGATTGAAGACGCCTACGCGGATGAAAGCGACTACTCGACTGATTCGTACGACAGCGAGGACGAATTTAGCGACGACGTCGAGGGCCGACTGTTCAGGTACCGTAGTGCGTGTTGCGTGTGCGGCGTGTTGTGCGGATTGTGACGATGCCTACAGAGAACTAACACGCGACAACACGCCACACACACACACACACACGCCGCACACACAACGACACCACATGCAGGGATGAGGGGTTCTTGTCGGTGGATGGGAAGGAGATCTACTATCTGTGCATCATCGACATCCTGCAGCTCTACGACCTCAACAAGAAGGCCGAGCGCTTCTGGAAAGTGCGCGTCATGCACAAGGATTTCGTACGTCGCTCCAGCTTGCCTCTTGCTCTCTGTGGTCTGTTGTCGTTTGCCTTGATCAAAACAACACTGTTTGTTTTGTTGTCTAATTTGAGGTGTGTGCGCGTGTCGTGTCGTGTCGTGTGTGCGGGGAAAAAAACACGTGTGTGGTGTGGTGTGTGCAGCATGGAGTATCGGTGCAGCCGCCACCACGATATCGGGATCGGTTCGTGGCGTGCGCGTTCGATCTGGTCACCTCGCCCGACGCCACGGCCTCCTGAACAAGCGCGAGCGAGGTCGTTTTTTGTTTATTCATTTTCTCGTCTTCTTTCTTGTCTTTTAGAAAGAAATGCTTCCCGCGTACAAAAGAGCGAAAACGAAAGCGAAGACTTAACTCACGAAGTCAAAGATGAACAAGCGGCCGTGCAAGAAGGCACGACTTTGCTCCACCTCGGGCGAGGAAGAAGCTGACTTGCCACCTGGTGGCTCCCTGTGGGACCTGCTGAGCAGCCTGCCGGACCTGGTGCTGGCCCACCTCCTCAGCTTCTTCCTTCCGCCCTCCCACGGCTGTACGCACTTGCCCCCCCCCCAAACAAGAAGAACAATAAATGCAATTTATTTGATATCTTTTCTATTTGAAGATAATTTTTATTTATTTTTCCTCTTTCTGGGCAGTGCGAGTGCTGCCGAACCACAGGCGGCGTCTCTACCACGCGGCCAAGGCCTTCCTCGAGCGCGGCGACGACCCCGCCACTCCCTGCCCAGAGAGCTTCTGGTACTATATTATATTCCATATATATAATATATATATTAAAGACGTGGCAAGTCTCATCACCACCCCGACCAGGCACGATGACACGGACCAGTACGGCCACCACACGCTCGCGCCGCGCATCGACGCCGCGGTGCTGGCCCTGCGCGCCACGTGCCGCGCCCTGCGCGACCGCGTGGACCTGGTGCTGCGCCTTCCGCCGCTGTCGTTCGTGGACCAGCTCCACGCGTGGCTCCGGGAGCAGGTCGGCCCCGCGGCGCCGGCCATTGGCGACATCGAAGCCGCGCGGCGGCTGACCCAGCAGGCGAGCGCCCTCACCGGACGAGCCCACGCGCTGCTCCACCAACTGCGGTTCGGCCCTGCCCTTCCATTGGCTGCCCATATCTCAACCCTGACACGACACGACACACGCGACACACGCGACACGACACACGCGACACACGCGACACGACACACGACACGCACGGCACGTACGTGACACACACGACACACGCGACACGACACGACACACGCGACACGACACACGATAGGCTGGAGGAGGTGGTGGAGGAGGTGTGTCGAGAATGGAAGATCGGGCGGGCCAAGCGCAGAGCGCTCGCCCGACTGACGCGCCCCGAGGAGGAGGGGGAGGAGGCGGGGCAGCAGCCGCGGCTGCGGGTGGTGCACTTGGCCCACAGGAGCGACCTGGTGGGCGGGGTCGGCTGCCAGGCCATCGACGCCAGCCTCACGCTCTCGCTCCCCGGCCTACCCCACGGTGGGTTTCCCTTTTCTCTTCTTTTCTTTCTCTTTTTCCCCGTCTGTTTCACACCCGCCATGTGTGTCGTGTCGTGTGTCGTGTCATGTGTCGTGTCGTGTCGTGTCGTGCGCACACGCACAGAGCTGGTGGAGATTGGTCTTGTGTCGGAGTTGACCTACGAGACCGACCTCACGGTGCTCCTCGCGCTCCACACGCGCTCGACGGAGTGGTGCCGCCGTCTGGGCCTCTCCACCGCCCAGCCGCCGCCGCCGCAGCCGCTCGACGCTTCCGGCCACCACCCGGCAGCAGCGGCGGCCCACGACGCCGACGGCGGCGAACAGTCGACGACGCGCGCGCTGATCGGGTGGAGCCAGGGCGAAGCGCGGCTGCACACGGCCCTGCTCGCCAAGCTCTGGGCCGCGCTCGGCTTCGCCTGCCGCCCCGTCGGCGGCGACGACCCGATGACGATCGAAAAGAACGATGACGACGACGAGGTGTGGGGCGGGCACGAGGTGGCGGCGGTGCTGCTGGGCTGCCTGGGCTTCATGAGCCGCGCCGACGTGCTCGACGCGAACCCCTTCAAGGCCGGGGGCGCGGTGGACGAAGACGCCGAAGACGACGAGGCGCGCGAGTTGGCCGACGCAGAGTGCGTGGAGCGGACCACGGCGAGATTCAACGAACGGCGATCCGTGGTATGTGTGTCGTGTGTGTCGTGCGTGTCGTGTCGTACACACCATGATCACCGCACACGCACACGACACACACGCGACGCCACAAATGCAGGAGCCGCTGCTGAGGGGCTGGAACCAATTTCTGCGCGGCCACGTGGCGCAGCCAGCGGGGCTGGGGCGACGGCAGGCGCTGGTCGCGTGGGAGCTGGTGGCGCGCACCGTCGAGCGCTACGTTGGCCAGCTGCGCGTGTCGCACATCGGCCACGCCCTCGAGGTCCTGCATGGCCTGTCACCAGTCGGCCGCATCGACCAACCCGTTGCACACATTCCCCCTCAGGTTCGTGCGTGTTCCGTGTGTGCGGTGTGTGTGCCGTGTACGTGTGCGCGTGCGCGTGCGCGTGCGATGTGCGTGTGCGATGCGCGGTGCGGTGTGTGCGGTGTGTGCCTGACGCGGTGCCATATGAAGGTGTTGGACAGTGTGCGCGTGCTCGGGTGCCAGTCGTTCACCGTGCGGGGTCCGGGTGGTTCGGGCGAAGAGCCGCGGCACACGCACATCTGCGCGCGCTTCGCCCTCCGGCCGCTGCCATCGCCGCCCGCCTCGTCGGCCGCCGATCTCGTGTTGTTCCGGTGCGAGCTGAGCAGCTGCGAAGACGAGAGGGGCGTCGCGGCCCAGTTGCTGCTCATCACGGCCCAGGCCTGCGCACCCGGCGGCGACAACGCGGTGCAGGTGCTGGTCAAGTGCGTGCCATTCCTTCCATACAACCCCCACGGCAACGGCCCCCTTGTTACGGTGGCCACCCAGAAGCTGGTTCAGGTGGGCCGCGCGCTGGGCATGACCCCGAACAACACCAAAGCGAAGAAGAAGAAAGAAAGCGAAAGCGAAGACGAAGACGACGAAAACGAAAGCGAAAGCGAAGACTTGGACGCGGGGCTAGAGGACGAGGGTGCCAGGGAGGAGGCCGAGTTTGCGAGGCAGGTGGCGAGCGCGCTAATGTTCGTGGCCCAGCTGGTGGCGTGGAACGGGTGCGAGCGCTTCGAGGGCGACGACGAAGAGGAGGAGCTCACCAACGACGAGTTCAACCTGGATGACACAATCGGCCGGGCACCGCTGGCTCGTCTGTGCTTCACCGGCAGAACGTGGGCCTACTGGTGATCGTCATCGCCCATCGCTTGCTTGAGAGGTTACGTTGTAATTTTTCAAAATGCAGTTTTCCAATTGAAAATGAAACCTGTTTCATAGTGGTTGCATAGTAACCAGCACCACGGGCTCAGTCGTGCTTCTTGTCCGAAGGGATCTGCACAAAGTCGTCGGCGTCCTCCTCGGGCACGGCCGCGATGGCTGACGTCGTCGCGCCCGCCTCGGGCTGCTGGGGCTGGTGCGCCTTGCCAGCGTTCGAGTTGACGTTCACCGTAGACGAGCCGACGCTCACCGTCGGCGTTGTGCCCGCCGTCGAGGTAGTGGCAGGGGCCGCCGGCGCCGCCGGCTGCTGCTGCCGCACCTGTGGCTGCGAGGGGCGGAAGCCCAAATTGCTTGCGACTGCACACAACACACACGACACGCACGACCAAAGACGACACACACGACACACACGACACACACACGATGAGAAGGGGAGGGGGAGATGGTGATGAGAATAATGAGAATGAGTACGTTTGGTGTACTGGTCCTTGGCCATGCCCATGACGCGGCCGACCTGCGGGTGCGACTCAGCGAGAGACCAGAGCTTGCCAAACACGCCGTGCGTGTAGATGCCCGGGAGCAGGAGCACGCTAAAGACTGGTGTTGGGCATCGGTGTTAGGTGCAGTCGTGTGTGTGTGTGTGTGTGTCTGTGGTGCGTAGCGTTACCGATGATGTAGATGAAGGTGTAGCCGGAGATACGGTTGAGGAGGAGACCCACCACAAACAAGATGGCGCACACCTGGGCCGTGTACTGTACCGCGCCGTGTAAGCGAATGCAACACACACACACACACACACAACACGAACCTTGGCGTAGTTGATGTCCCTGAGCCTCTGCATTTCATAGTAGACGGTGAGCACGAAGTGCTGCGCCGACACAACCGCCTGCACGATGTCGTCGAGTGCGTAGGGAGGCCTCGCTCCCGTCGCACCCACAGACTGGTGTGTGTTGTCCACGTCAGACGCACACACGACGCACACACACACGACACACGACACACACACGACACACACACGGCACACACACACACACCACGCACGCACGTGACACGACGCATGTTGTGGCCAGCGAGAGGGAAGTGGGTACCAGAATGGACTCCCAGGGAATGGGAGCGGCCACGACGGCGTAGCGGGCGAGGAGGTATAGCCCGAGCGCGTAGGGCACCACCGCCGGCAGCGTCACCCCTTCGGCCAGGTGCGCGCCCAGCCTGTTGCCCACCGCACGACCACAGCCAAGCAAGAGATGGATCATTCAGAAAAAAATGATGAAGCTGCTACATGGATCTGAATTTCGATGATGAAGGGAAGGGGGCACCAACCCGAGCGCCATGTGGGTCAGAACACAAAGGACCACGAATTGAACCTGACCTGTAGAGTGCAGATGGGGAAGAAAAGATGTATGAGCATCACACAATCCAGAATGAAGATGAGGAGATGGTACCAGTGGTGTCGAGCCACAGGAGGATGGCCTGCAGGCGGTTGATGCTGGGCAGGTGGGGCTCCAGCCACGCCTTCAAGCGAATCGCATCCTCCTTCTTCCTTCTTGCCAAGTCAGCCATTTCGAAAGGCAACAAAAGAGATGAAACCTCCAAAGCAGTGGCTCAACTCAAGACAAGAGAAGCTGAACACGGCCAACACCCTTCTGGAATCGATCAAGAGATGAAAAAGAAGCGTGTCTTTAATTGTTAGGTGCTGTGTGTCGTGTTGTGTGTCGTGTGTGTCGCGTGCTCTAGTCTGGTTGAGTGCTCGTTGTGATGTCTTAGGCAGCCTGGGGTTCAACTCTGCGTGCAGCTGCCGGCACGCATCTCGAAGAGGCTCCTGGCCCGACGCTTGCGGCGACGCACCAAACTGTGGCGCTCTTCACCATCGTCGCCGTCGCCGTCGTCGTCGTTGTCTTGTTCCTCTGGCTCAGCCATCTTCTTCTCCTCCTCCTTCTCTGCTTCTTCTCCTTCATCACCTGTTCGCCTCTTCTTCGCCTTCTTCTTGCTGCTCTTCTTCTTCTTGCTCTTGCCCTTCTTCTTCTTCTCTTTCTCTTCTTCCTCTTGGCGCTTCCTCTTCCTCGAGAGTGTTGTCTGGCTTTGGTCGTCCCCTTCGTCCTCGATCTCATCATCATCGTCGCCGTCGTCGTCTTCTTCATTGTCATCATCGCTGCGATCGTCGTCGCTCTCTTCATTCTCTATGGCCTCCTTCTCCTTCTCCTCCTCCTTCTTCCTCTTCTTCTCCTTCTTCTTCTTCTCCTTTTTCTCCTTCTTTACGCGCAGTCGCTTCTTCTTCTGCTTCTTGGTCTCCGCGAGCAGCTTGCTCAGCTCCTCCCTCAGAGCCCCCACCTCCGCGCTCAGCTTCACCACCGTTTCTGCACGACACGACACACGACACACCGCACACGCACGACACGACACGACACGCCGCACACGCACACATGACACGCGTCAGGAATTGGTCGGGTGCGTTGTGTTCGATCGAACGCACCGGCGGTGAGGTCGATCACTGTGGCCTTGCTCTGCCGGGTTGGCCGCGCCCGCCCGCGTCCGATGGCGGTGTCGAGCGCCTTGCGAGCGTCGGCGAGGGCGGCCTCGGCGCGGTCGTCGATCAGCCGGCGGCGCAGCGAGCCCAGGGCCTTGATCTCGTCCTCGCGCGCGCTCCAGTGCTGGAAGGCTTTCTCGCCCTCTTCCGTCCACTCCAGCTGCCAACCGTTCGCTTCCTCTGCGGTCGCGATTGGTTGATATTTATTAAAAATACCATAAATAAAAACTGCAATTAAAATTTATATGTTGTTTTAATGTAATTGTTTAAAATATAATTTATAATTTTTGGTGGCGTACCGACGGTGGTGAGGCCCAGGTACTCGTAGTCGCTGAAGACGGCGGCGGCCGGGTCGGACTCGTCGGTGGTGGCGCGCTTGAGGGTAACAAAGGGGAAGGCCAACCACCCCTTGCGAGACTTGGCTGTTTGTGTAGACTGTCACCACGCACATGACACGACACACACCGCACACGACACCACACGCGGTCAGGGCACATCGACAGGGCTAGACTCGAGATGGGGAGGGAGCACCATGTGCTTCCAGGCGATGAGGAGGAGCAGGTCAAGCCACGCCAGCAGCTGGTCCTCCG
>NW_004457332.1:8451-9160 GCF_000313135.1 Acanthamoeba castellanii str. Neff | reverse complement strand
GCCGATGGAGATGTCGAAGAAGACGCGGGGGTTGGACATGTTGATTAGATGTGGTGTAGCGACAACAAGAAGATCGGCCGGCCCAGCCCGGTCCTCAAATACCCACGCCCAACGTGCCGTTACTTGTCGATATTGTCGACATCTGACAACCCACCGACAACCACCGTTGGCCAATTTATCTCTGATTTTCCATTCGCTCTTACTTTAATTCAGGTCGACAAAGCGGACAAGACACCGGGGAAGACTGGCTGCTGCAAGAGGAAGCAGTGAACGTGATGGCACTGCACCTGAGCTGGTCGATGGTTGGGGTTCTACTACTGGTGGTGGTAGTGTGCAGCACGGCGGTGGCCGACGGCGCCAAGTGCCCGTGCAGCGATGCCACACTGTGCGAGAGGGTGCAGGTGCCGCCTCGCAAGGAGGTCTTCGCCTTCATGGTCGACAACTCCTTCGCCAACTGGAGAGGGTTCGCCCCCCCTACCAAACCACCCTGCCCGGCCGCAAGTTGGTCTGATTGGCTAACTTTTTTAACAACAATAATAACTTTGTGGGACCCAATGGCAGGTATGACTGGGACTTGGTCACCACCGTCGCGCTCTTTACCGACTCGGTGAATCCCGAATTCCTGTGCCACGCCCACGCCAAGAAGGTCCGGGTCGTGTGGGGCGCGGCCTTTCCCGTCTCCAACCTCACCAACGCAGAGCAGAGGTAA
>NW_004457332.1:4879-7868 GCF_000313135.1 Acanthamoeba castellanii str. Neff | reverse complement strand
CCAGCTCACCTTCGACGTCGCCTCGGAGCCCCCAGTGCGTCGACGAGCGCTGCTACGACTACAAGGCACGCGCCGACACACGCACGACACACGACACACGACACACAACACGAACGCGGCACACACCACGAACGGCACACAACACGAACGCGACACACAAGACACACATCACCGCACGCACGCTACTCTGGTCTCATAGGCTGTGCGGTTGTGATCTGCAGGGCCTGGCCGACTTCACGGACTTCCTGTTCGTGATGGCGTACGACATGCAGAGCCAGATTCCGGCTTCCAAGTGCATCGCCGGGGCCAACTCTGGCTACCCGCGCGCCGAAGAGGTATTTTTATTCATTATTCATTATTATATTTATTTTTCTTCCATATTCATTTTGTAGTTGATAGTTTTATTTATTTATTAAGCACTTCGAAATTAATCTCCGACTCAGGATCCCGATTCTGTCGACCTTTCCTTTTCCCCGCCTGACACGTCAGCAAAGTACCTCCCGGTAGGTACCCTTTAAGGTGGCCAGGATTGCGATTCTGTCGACTCCCCCATACGCCCGGCTTTTGCCAGGCATGGTTATCTAATAATCATTTTTTATTGATTTCGAGATCTGCTCCAAACAGGCCACCAAATCAAGCTGCCCTGTGCGCAAACCACTACATCATAGAAGATGAGTGTGCGCATAGGCGCCACTTTTGGCACCGAAATCAGCGCTCATCTTGTCGAATCGTGGCCACTGGCCAGTGTGGAAATACAAACAAAAAAGACATTTCCTGAACCAATTGCGCAAGAAAAGAATTTTTCTTTTGCGGAACCCTCAAATCTCCGAAATCGCTTGCCTGGGGTCACGAAACGCTTGCAACAAACTCGAAGTGTTAATAGGTTTATTTATTTCTTTTGGATTGAAATTGGCGAGGGCACTGATCACGAACGACAGGGACTCAGACAGTACCTCAAGCTGGGCATCAAGCCCGAGCAGCTCGTGCTGGGTCTCCCCTGGTGCGTCCCCAGCACACGCACACGCACGCACGCACCGATCGCACACGCCATGGCGCGCGCCACAAAAGAAATGTCGACTGAGCGCTGGGGTTCAGGTATGGGCGCGACTACCCGTGCATCAACCCCGCGAACCTCACCGTCTGCCCGATCCAGCCGGTCCCCTTCCGCGGCGCTCCCTGCAGGTATGAGCCGAGGGGCCGTGTGTGTGCGCTCACTTGCTCATCTCTGTGTGTGCGGTGATGCGACGTGTGTGTGTGTGTTTGTGGTGGTATGTATGCGGTGGTGCATGTGCGTATGCGTGGGAAGTGATGCCGTCGCCCCCGAGCTTGATTACCACGTCGTGGAGCGTCTCCTGAGCAGCTCTCAGGCCATCACCAAGAGACAGTGCGCACCTTCTCCAAACATTGAATAGTGTTGCTGTGGTAGTCATCATCATTTGTCTTATGGTTGTGTCATTCATAACGTGTGTAAGGTGGGACGCTGCGGCCAAGTCGCCCTGGTTCGACTACAGGACCAGCCAGGGCCACATCCACCAGCTCTGGTACGACGATGTGGAGAGTCTCACGCTCAAGTGCGAGCTGGCCAAGTCACTGCACATCCGCGGTACTGCCCCATGCACCTGCAGAGTTGCCATCATGTCAATCAGTGGGGGCTAAGATGCTGTTTTTCATCTTCTTGGTGTGGCCTGCAGGTGTGGGTGTCTGGGAGGCTGACGCCCTGGACTACACCAACCACTCCCAGGCTCAGCAGATGTGGGGCACCTTCCGTTCCTTCCTCCACTCACACTAGGCTCACCCAATCCCCCCCCCCCAATGTGGTGAATAAGAGGAAAGTAGTGTGGATCAGTTTATTGGAGCTTTGCCATGTTGGTTGCACTTCAGACGTTGCTGGAGAGAACAAAAAAAGGGGAAAGAAAATGAAAAAGGGAAAGAAAAGGAGCAGAAAAGGCCAAGCTGCATCAAACAAACATGCATCGGGCGCCCACCGTAGATGGCACGCCTCCTCCATCTTCGCTCCTCATCTTTGTGTTCCATATTCCTTGTCTGGCTTCGCTAGTGAGAAACCATGAAAGGTAAACAACATGTCTACGATTTGTTCTCTAATTTACGATTTTGAATGGAGCAGACAAGGATCTGGAGAAGGAGATCGCTGAGCTGCAGAAGCAGCGGGCGCTCGAGGAGGGCCGCCTGGCCTCCTTCGGCACCGCCTCGGGCGACTTCGACAACGACCTCTACGGCGGAACCTCATCCCGAGGTGGTACGTTCATCTTTATTTATTTTTATTTTATTTTTTTGTTTAAAACAAACGCGTATTTATATGTTCTTTGTTTTGTTATTTTATTCATTTATTCGTTCATTTTTTTGCAGCCTACGCGACGTCGATCAGCGTCGGCGGCGATGACGATGAAGACGACTACGGCCACATGTCCGAAGCCGCCAGCTCCATCCGGTGCGCACTCATTTCGCTCGTGTGTGCAGCGTGTCCGGTGTGTGCGGTGTGTCTCGTGCGATTGCTGACCGCACACGCACATACACACACGACACGCGCACCACAGAAAGTTGACGGGTCGCTACACCGCGCCCAAGAGCGTGTACAGGGACATCCCCAAGAACGACGACGAAGAGGCCGACGTGCGCCTCCCTCCCTCCACTTCCCTCTCTCTTCCCCCTAACCCTCGTGTGCGGCGTGTGCGGTGTGGCGTGTGCGGTGTGGCGTGTGCGGCGTGTGCGGTGTGTGGCGTGTGCGGCGTGCGTGTGTCGTGTGTGCGGTGTGTGCAGCCGTTCGCAGAGTATAGGAAGAGCAGGATCTCGGACCGGGAGGACGACTACAAGAAGCGCCGCCTGCAGCGCCAGCTCTCCACCACCGGCTCCTCCTACCGCGACCGCATGATCGAAACCGCACTCGAGCGCGAACACGACGTACGTGTGTCGTGTCGTGTCATCGCGCGCGTGTCGTGTCGTGTGTCGTGTCGTGTGCTGACGTGTATTA
>NW_004457332.1:0-151 GCF_000313135.1 Acanthamoeba castellanii str. Neff | reverse complement strand
CTGAAGGTGCTTAAGGCCCGCGAGGACATCGTGGTCCACCTCAAGGAGCGCGCTCAGGACCGTCTTGCCGAGCTCGGCAAGCCCGGCCAGGAGTACGAGACTCTCCTCCAGCAGCTCATCCTCCAGGTACACTGCCCATTCCAAGAACCTG
>NW_004457333.1:29194-29937 GCF_000313135.1 Acanthamoeba castellanii str. Neff | reverse complement strand
GAAGGCGACCGGCGACTGGCAGAGGAGACCAGGGGCGGTGACTGGCGGCGACCAACGGCGAAGGCTGGGGCGGCGACTGGCGGCGAAGGCGGCGACTGGCGGCGACCAACGGCGAAGGACGGCAACTGGCGGCGACCAACGGCGAAGGACGGGGCCACTGGCGGCGACCAACGGCGAAGGGCGGCGACTGGCGGCGACCAACGGCGAAGGACGGGGCCACTGGCGGCGACCAACGGCGAAGGACGGGGCCACTGGCGGCGACTGGCGGCGAAGGGCGGCGACTGGCGGCGACTGGCGACAAAGGGCGGCGACTGGCGGCGACCCTCCACGCCCCAGGCTTGAAAAAAGAATAAATAAACAATTCTTCTTTCGCAGCGCTCAGCGAAGAAGGCGGACCACTTGGGCGCGTTGGTCGTGGGTCTGGGGCGAGGGCACGGACTTGGCGCTGATGCCCTCCACGTCGGGCCTGGCACCGGACACACCACAAACGTGAATTCTGTGCATGCGTGTGCGGTGGTGCGTGTGCGTGTGCGGTGGTGCGTGTGGTCGTGCGGTACCGGCAATCGTGGTAGAGCTTGCACAGCTGCAGAGCCTTCTCGGCGTCGATGCCGTGTATCCGGCCAAGCAGCACCGACGCGAAGATGCCCGTGCGCCCGTGGCAGCCATAACAGTGAATGTACACGACCTCGCCTCGCCCTCGTGCACACGACACGACACACGACACACGACACGACACGACACAC
>NW_004457333.1:12140-27760 GCF_000313135.1 Acanthamoeba castellanii str. Neff | reverse complement strand
CCACTCTGGAAGTGGCGCACGCCCATCGATCACCGAGGTACGCGGCCACCGAATCGTTCGTATCAAGACATATTTCAGTCGTTGATCCAAATGTGGCCCGCGCCAAGAACGGAGAAATGGGCACGGAGATGCGCCATGGGCCAGGAGTGCTGTATCGCCGCACAGCTCTCTGATGGAGGAAGCCACCAACCTCCTCAAGGAAATCTGCCTGGAGGGAGGCTAGTGGCACCATCATTAGCTGCTGGGCATGGTCGAGCAGAACATTGTGGCTATCGTGACCCACAGGCAACCCTACGACCTCGACAGCAGGTGATTCAAGCTTCCTCTCCTCCTCCTCCTTCATGGTGTGAAACGTTTGAGCCTTTTGGGGCGAGCCAACACCTGAGGCGAAAAAAGCAGCCCTTCTCCCCATGACTTTCCGGTCTGGAGTCCACCAAATGGCATTCCGATCATTCTTGGCTACATAGGTAGCCTGGTGAAGTGAAGAGAGGATGCAGCTGCAGAACCAGAGGTGATTGGATTTCCTGCTGCGGGGTTACACCGAGCTAAAGAGTCTCGTCTCTCGTGGTCTTTGATTCGCCTGGGAGATAGCGTCGAGGAATGTAAGGTATTTTATGACGCCACGAGACGTGCGTTTTTGACATTCCCCGCTAGCAGCAATCTCGGTTAGGGGGGTTGAGGTGCGCCCCACCAGCAACCGGTGCGAGCGTAGGGGAAGAAGGGGTGGCGCTGGCACAAGACTTAGTCGCGTAGGAGAAGAACCACCAACACAAGAGAGAGCTGCATCTGCATGCAGGGTGACCTCGATTTCGATGGCATTTTCGCGCCCTCCCTCGCCCATGCCGAACCAAAATCGCAGATGATGACCTTCCAAGGGATCGAGCTCACGAACCTCTACATATCTGTGGTGTTGTGGGCCGCGAGCGCCTTGAACTTCTCGATCTTTCGCCATTCGTCGACCCTGGTGTTCGCGGCCTGCCTCGGCGTACCTCCATTCGTATCAGCATTGATCAATTTACTCTTGTGCGGAGGCGGTGCCACTCACTACCCTCACCTGGCCACATGGGTACACCACCTACACACTCTCTTGCTCATTTTCGCCAAATTTCTCTTTGAGAGTTGTGTACATAATCTCTGATCTATGGTCGTGCCCCAATTCCAGCCGTTGGGCGGCCTCTCGTTGATGGGCATCCTTTGGATTGTGCGCGAAACCGTGCGGAGAGCGCAGGTACACGCCTTCATTGAAGCCTTTGTGGTGCCTCCTGTTGTCTCTTTCTCCCGTTCCCTCCAATGACACACAGCCCTATAACTGGGTTCAACAGGCCCAACCCCCGTATCTTCGAGTTGTCTCCTCGGTCTCACGCAAGTCAGTTGACGTGCTGGCCGTGTGCAGTGCCATCGGCCTTCTGTTTTCCATCCAGGTAGACCCACCTGCAGTGCTCTCTCAGAGAAACGTTGTTTGGCCCCAACCGTTGAGTTGCTTACCCGCGCCTTCTGTGTGCCCGTGTGTGGTGTGTGTGTGTGTGTGTTTTGGGTCTCCCCAGTCCCTCACTCATGCCACAAGCAGCTCCGATGAGGGCGCAGCCACCGTGCAGCACTCTTCTCTCGACTATCTGCTGTTTGTGGTCAAGCAGGCCAGGCAGAGCGTGCGCCTGAATCTCATGCTCGAGTTCCTGGTGCAATTCACCCTCGCTTCGCTGTTCTGGGCCTACTTCGTGGTCGAGCAACGTAAGGCCCACTCCTCCTCCTCCTCCGCCGAGGGCAAGGACCAAGCGCCGAGGGCCAGCAGCTCCGAAAAACCGGTCACCAGCCCCAGCGAACCACGCACTCGCGAGCGCGCAAGGTCAAGAGACGACGGAGGAGTCGAGGAAACAGGCGAAGCTGCCGACAAGCGGCGTAACGGGAAGGATAAGAATGGCCTCAACCGAAGCAGCGACAGCGAACGCGACAAGGACAGCAGCACGTCGGAGGCGAAGCAGCAAGACGGCGCCAAGACAAGCGACAAGCCGCGAGGGCGCAGAGCCGGGTCAGCGCTGAGAACGCTGTTCCTGCGCTCGCTCGTGCTCCACTCGGTGGTCACCTGCAGCATCATCTTCTACGCCTTCTGCACCTGGCCGTTCTCCGACTCCTGGCCCTATTACCTTACCTTCATTTCGCCGCTCTTCCTGGTACGCTCGCGGCATGCCAACCCTGTCGTCGTGGCCCCTCCCTCGCTTCGCTCCTTGGCGGCATCTAACTCGGCAGCGCCTGGCGCGTGTCGTGTCAGATGTCCTTGGCCCCGTCCGTGTCTCTTGGCATCATTACCACGGCCCTGCTGGGCGAAGTGTTCATCTTTTACGAGAGCAAAAGACAGGAGCTGCAGGAGCTGCTTTCCCTCTTCAAGAAGCAGCGATCGGACAACGAGGCCCTCCGCACCACCAACACCTTCTCCCAAGAGGTACCCCCTTTTTTCTTCTCTTTACTTTACTTTATTTTTTATTTTTTTTTGAGGTGCGGGGCTTGGGCGCAGCTGACCACCACGTCTCCCACACTTTCGGTGCACAGAAATACGATGCCGTTTCCAGGAAGATCACGGACAAGCAAAAGTTCCTCGATCACTCTTTCGGAGAGATGAAAAGCCGCGCCGAGGCGATGTCGGGTACTGCACCCCTCCTCGCTTCACCTCAGGAAGAGTGCAATGGAAAAGAACCTCATCGCATGTGGGGTCGTACGCCAGGCTTGATTTCGAGTTTGTCGGATTCCGATCTGCCCCTGGAACAGCGAGGTTACGTGTCGAAGCTGGACGAGACCAACACCCAACTCACCACGTTTGTTCGCGACGTCTCCATCTTCACCAAAGCCAACGATGGCCTCATCGATCTCGAAGGTTCTGAAGCATGCTGCCTCATAGCCATGACCACTATTGCTCCTCAACTAACGTCTTCTTTGTTTGTCTTCTTCATTTTAGCTCAACCCTTTGAAGTCGAGTCTCTGCTCGAGTCTCTTATCACGCAGCTTAGCCTGAGTCCCTCTCTTCTCGGTGAAAAGGACATCGACATCACGTACCAGATCGCCGATGATGTGCCGAGATACCTCATCGGGGTATCGTGCCCCACCAACACTGCTCCAATGCTCTGAAATCAAACGCTAATCGAGATGTGTGTATATATGTATATTTTATATGTCGTCGTTAACCAGGGCGCTACACAACTCAAGAACATCTTGGAGAGCATCCTCTGGAACGCCGTCAAGTTCACGCATCAGGTATCGCTGCGTCCAGCGCACGCATCTAAGGTCATTGACAGTTCAGGCTAACGGACGTCTTCTGGGCCTCAGGGTGCCATCGTCATTTCGGTGGTCCGTAACCAAGTCCGCGGGCGCCAGCCCCTGGGGCCGGAGCAAGCGGACCTCGACGGGACCGCCACACTCTCGTTTGCCATCAGCGACACGGGCATTGGCATCCCGCAGTCCCACATGGGCAAGCTGTTCCTTCCCTTCTCCTCGTCTACGCTCAAGAGATACGGGTACGAGCCTCGAGGACCACGCGTGGGCGTGCCTCGCAGCCCAATCCTGACCCCTCGGCTGACTCCTCCTTTCTTTGCCCTGTTCAGTGGCAGCGGATTGGGCCTTAGTATCGCGGAAAGGCTGACCTCGCTGTTCCTTGACGGCCGCATCTCAGTAGAGAGCGAGGTACGCGCGTTATTCCTATGACGCCCCCCGCTGCCGACCTGCGCCATGGCACGCCTGTGAGGGCATGCTGCTGATCAGCTGTGCTTTTGCGCCGTCAACAGGAGGGAAGAGGGTCGACCTTCACCTTCACGGCTAAGTTCAGCCTCGACTACCATCACCCACCCCCAGAGAGTACGCGCGGTCCAACCCTCAAACATCTGTGCAGGTCACACTGATCGCCTCTCCTTCTTCTCCTTCACTCGACAGGTGTGGTGGTATCGCTCGCCGGCTTCCCGATCTACGTCATCGACGACAACGAACACGTGTGCAGGCAGATCACCGATCATTTGTCCCAATTTGGGTGTCACGTAAGCTATGGTGCGCCGCTGCAATCCCCCCCGAACACCCTTCGCTTACCTCATATTTGCTACTCTCGTTCTTTGCCGCTCACCTGTCCTGTCTTCCCAACAGCTTTGAATTGGCGCCAGGGCATCGAAGAACTGAAGAGGGGCGACTACAAGTTGCTGTTCCTTGACTACATGGTACGCGCAGTAGCCCACATTGGCTTCCGTCGGTCTGTGTGCGTTGTTACGCTCACGCCCTGCGCTCCTCTGCGTCTCTCCAGATGGGTGGTGTCACAGGAGTCGAAGTGCACCGATACCTTATGGAAGAAGCGGGGCTCAGAGACTTGCTTGTCATCATGATGTGCGTAGCTCCATTGCCTCTCGGTCCCTTTGTTGCTTAAACCCTAACCCTGCGCCCTTCTTCTAAGGTGCACGCCCGCGCAAAAGAAGGAGATTCAGCACATCTCGCCCACCCTCAACGCATTCCTGCTCAAGCCGGTACAGTTGCACCCTCTTCAGCGCGTCGTCACCTGTTTTCTCTAGAGCTCACTTTTTCCTTTTCCTCACCAGCTTCGCAAGAAGGAGCTGCTCAACATCGTGATGAACCACTCGGGCAGTAAGCGCGGGGGCTACGCTCTTGAGGTGCCCACCAACTCGAACCAGGTGCGCTCTTCCTGCCGAATTCGTTCCCTATTCATAATTATTATGATAATTATGAAAGGTGCTGGTATTCTTTATTTATTATTATTTTTGCTGACGCGCTTGGCAGGCCGAAGGCGAGAGCAAGGTAGCGGAGGAGGAGAGGGCCATGGGTCAGCCGTTGGGTGGGATCCAGCTCAAAGTGCTCGTCGCGGAGGACAACAAAATGAGCGCAAAAATCCTCGACATGCTGATCAAGAAGGCCGGCCATCAATGCACCGTCGCTTCCGACGGTCAGCAAGCCTTCGCCGCCTACTCAAAGACGCCATTCGACATCATCTTCATGGTTCGCACCGGCCCTCCTCCCCATCAACTCTGATGACTGTCGCATCATGACCTCACGCCTGTCAAACGTATGCAGTAGGATTGCCGTATGCCCATAACCGATGGTTGGGAGGCCACCAAGCTGATCCGAGAGAAAGAACGGAAGGAGGCGGAAGAAAAGGTACGCTTTGCTCTGCACTCCGCGTGATTGTTCGACACCCGATTGTGAGTTGTGTTCGAGTTTCGTGGTCTCACATGCCCTTCTTGTGTGCTGGTTCACCCTAGGGACTATCCGCGGAAGAGGCGGCCGCCGACCACGTGCCCATCGTGGCCCTGACGGCCGACGATTCTCGAGAGATGTGCCTTCAGGTGGGCATGGACGACTACCTGAGCAAGCCTGTCGATAAGGCGGCCTTCTACGAGATGCTGCAGCGATATGCTCACCAGAAGCAGCAGCGAATCCGGTCCAACATGCTCAACCAACGGTACACTCCGATCCGCTCGGTTCCAAATGTCGTTTATTCGACTCACCTTTTTTCTCTGTGCGAACAAACTGTACAGGCGCACGTCGCGAAGTGATTCGTTGAACCAGCTCCCAGAAGCAGACAGGAACAGGCAGAGCATACGAATTCTGCTGGTCGAGGATAACGCCACCAACGCCCTCATCGGTACCTTTTTTTCCTCCCCCTCTTCTTAGTAATCGACTGATCGGTGGTGACCGTCGAATTGGTTTCGTTGCGTAGGAGCGCGTGTCTTGCGACGCAAGAACTTCCAGGTGGACATTGCCCAGAACGGCAAAATCGCCCTCGACATGTTCCGCTCCAACCCCGACTTGTACAAACTCATTCTCATGGTACGATCTCTGTTCCCGTACTCGCCGGGGTGTGATGCACAGGCCGCGTTATATCACATAATGCTCATCACATTTCACCTCACGCGCAGGATATCCACATGCCTGTCATGGACGGTGTCACGTGCACGCGTCACATACGTGAGTATGAAAATGCACAGAACATCCAAAACAAGGTGCCCATCATCGCACTCACTGGTACGCGTCGTGCACCACCTTCTTCTTGCGCAATCGTGAGTGGCTTCCGTGTGCTGACTCAACTCCTACTTTGCGTCACACAGCCGACACGACACCACGCCAGAGGCGGATCTGCATTGAGGCGGGATGCAATGAGTACCTCTCGAAACCGATCAACTATCCTCTTTTGGTGGATACCGTAAAGAGGTTCCTGCAGAACCTGCTCTAGTGCTGTACAGCGTTCCATCACCACCGCGAGCCGCGCGTGGTTGTGAAAAACAAAATAAAAATAAAAATAAAAAAACGTTGCAAATAGAAAAGGCGCGAAAAGACAGTACGCCAAGCCACAATTTCATCTTGTGCGTTGAAGGATGAGCAAGAGGAAGAAGTGCTACGCAGTCAGCGTGGGGCACACCCCGGGCATATACGACACCTGGTACGAAAAGCTTCAAATCGTTGTGAATTCATCTCTTCATCCAATTTTGGCTCGACCTGTTGCACAGGGAAGAATGCAAGGCGCAGGTAGATGGGTTCTCGGGGGCAAAGTATAAAGGCTTTGCCACCCAGGCCGAAGCTCTGCAGTTTCTTGAGTACGTTCAACCAACTCTCAACCCGCTGCACCATGACGAAGCCACAGCGCAGTCTGACAGGCTCCGCATGTTCTGCATGCAGAAGCAACGCCAGTGCAGCGCCACGACCCCAGCAAGCCAACACACGAAGCACAGCGCTGAAGCGCAAGCGGGAAGAGGACGACGATGAGGAGGAAGAGCAGACCTCGCCACAGAAGCCCCAAACGCGACGACAGACAAAGTTGATCACCTCTCCGTTCTTCTCCACACCCTCTTCCTCTTCGTCGTCTTCGTCAGGAGCTGAGCCGCGCGAGAAGAAGCGTTCACGCACAGTTCCTTCGCAGCCCACATCCGGCCGGTGCGTTTCTCTTCTTTCTTCTTCTTCTCGTAGCTGGTGCGGTGACTCACAATCAACCACCACACCACACCTTTAACCCTTTGCAGGAACACCACGTTGCAGAAGTTCTTCGAGGACAACAACCTGCAGGCGCGGAAGTGGGTGGACAAGGACTGGATTGTCGCCAACTGGAAGTAGCACACCTCATCGATGAGCTCATAAAACAACAATACCTGCACCCGGGTGGCACGGAACCTAAGCCGCGAGTGTGGCGATTCATGCGCGAACTGGGCCAGTAGGTCTATTTCCAGAAGTAGACCTGTTCGTAGTAGCGGTCGATTCTGGGCGTGTACAGCGGAGCGAAGTTGTAGATCAGCGAGGCGTACTCCTCGCTCTTGTTCGCAAACGTGTTCGCGCTCTTTCTGGCCTCACTGCGCTCCGTGTTTTTCCCAATGTTAGTTACACCACCGCACACGCACACGCACACGCACACGCACACGCACACGCACACGCACACGCACAGTCGAAAATGTGTGAGCGTGGACAAGGGATCAGGACCTGACGAGGAAATTGGAGAGGGCCTGCATGGCCGCCACAGCATCAGCCGAGTGGATCAGGGCCTCCTCACGGTCCCACTCGCTGCACCATCGGAGAACAAGACATCATGTGTGCGTGAGCAGGACAGCCCTCAGAAGAGACGTGCAGAGAGAGTGCGTGTCGTGTGCGTGTGCGTGTGCGTGTGCGTGTGCGTGTGCTTATGCGTGTGTGTGTGGCCGGTCCGTACTAGGCGTTACGCTCGGGGTGGTACTGGGTGGCGTAGAAGGGGTGCTTCTTGCTCTCCATCGACGAGATGAACGTCCAACCCCGGCGATCTTCGTTGGTCGACAGAATGTCCCACGTCGAGCGGAACCTTTCGTTGTCTGTGCCCACGGTAACTGAGTCAGTGACTGAGCGCGCACATGCACGCACGCACACCCACTGCACCACCGTGTCACACGCACGTCGCGTGCAGAAAAAAATGTGGCGTACGGGCATAGAGGTCGGGGGCGAGTCCGAGCTGGTGCAGGTTTTGCGCGACGGCCTGGTTCCTGAAGATGTCCACGATGCGCTTTTCCATCGAACCGTACAGACGACTGACCACAAGAGACGGAGAGATCGTGAGCGATTCGGAGGCGGTGCGCTGTCTCTCGGGTAGACCACCAGAGGTCTCACCTGTGCGCGGCCGCCGAGCTGAAGTCGAGGGCGAGGGTGAGGTTCTCGGCCTGGAACTCGGTCAGGATCGAATCGTCGCCGGAGGCCATGATCGCCATTTGCTCGAAGCCCTGGCAAGTGCCCCAGAGAGGGAAATAGTTTCCGGCCTCGTTTTGCTGCACATACCGGGCGGCCGCTCGCGCTCGTCACGTCAGTTCGCTGTGCAATTGCAATGGAGGAGGAGGAGAAGGAGTGGAAGCGGACCTTGATCGCCCAGTTGTAGATGAACTGGCTGGTGTTCTGGTAGTGTGAGCCCGGGATGTCGAGCTCTCCACCCGGAAACACCACACCTGATGCGATTTCAGAAGAATACCACACACACACACACACACACAACACGCACACAACACGCACATGAGGCACAGAACATGCCGGTGCTTCTCTCCCGCCACTCATCGAGTGGACGACCATCAGCGCGGCCGCGTACCGTTGATGCTCTGCAGCAAGCGGACCAGCTGCGGCTCGGGCAGGTCGTATCTGGTCAGTCACGAGAAAGAAGAAACCCTCATTAGCTCCCCCTCCGCCCACACATATCAGGCGGCACTGCGCAGGCTGCTGGCGAAGTGTGGGTGTCGGTACTGCACAGCGACCACGCGAGCGCCCGCACTCTCAAGCCTGCAACATGTTATATGCCCCCGGAGAGCAAAACAAAAAAATGAAGGCAACGTCGTCAAATAGAGAAAACGAAGAGGAAAAGGGAAGGGGAAGAGGGGGGGGGAGGTTCGAACCATTTGACGTAGGCGGCGGCGAGGTAGGTGCGGCCGAGTCCCTTGTACTGGGGGTCGGCGTAGGTGGGCTGGGCCATCACCCCGACAATGGGTCGGGCGTTGTGCACCTGGTCGCCCAGTCCGTCCACGACCGTCGCATTCGCAACTGCTACGCAGACCAACGCGCACACCACGAGTAATACGACTTGCGGCATCCTCTTCATCATCAACAGTTTCTTCTTTTGCTATTCTGGCGTGACCCAAAACAAGCGAAAGAAAGAGAGAGGAGTTGCACAACCGACAGCTGCGGTCACTTCCGACTTCTTTCGGGCTTGCCCATTGGGCCGGGAAAAAAGAAATGGCTTCAAAAATAAAAAAATAAATCCACAGATTAGATTTGCACTCAAGAAGAGAAGGGATGAGGCGTGCCACGTTGAAGGTGGTGGCGGGCAGAGGGGCGGTGCCGGCTGGGCAGGCAGTGCGGTCGTGCTTCGGTCGCCGGGCCTTTACCACAGCGGCTGCCAGCACTGAGGTGAAACAGAAGTATGATTTCATCAATGTACGTTGTGCCTCCCATCTACATCTGATCGGCACCAGCAGCTGCAAGATTTGTGCCGAGGAAGGCCTGACCGAGGGGGATTTGGACCAAACGATCTGCACTTCAGGTGGAGGACAAGGGCGAAGTGCGATGGGTGTCGCTCAATCGGCCAGACACGCACAACGCCTTCAACGAGCTGGTCATCGGCGAAATCACCGACGCCTTCCGCACCATCCAGCGCGACGCTGCCCAAGAGAAGGTGCACCACATTATTTTTTCATGATTATAATCATTATTTTTATTTTATTCAAATCAATTTTTGATTATTTATTATCCTTGCGCGGCCATACTGCACAGTTTCGTGCGGTGGTGTTGACCGGCAACGGCAAGTCCTTCTCGGCCGGTGCCGACCTCAACTGGATGAAGAAGATGGCCTCCTACACCCAGGTTCGTCGCCACTCTTCCATTCTTTCGTCACATCACCCTGAGAGGTGATCAAACATGGGGTTTTTTTTTCAAACGTCATTGATCATTGGTTGTGGTGGTGCAACTTTCGAGCAGAAGGAGAACGAGCTGGACTCGCACAAGCTGTTCGACATGTTCAATTCCATCTACGCGTGCCCCATGCCCGTCATCGGCCGCATCAACGGCAACGCCATCGGCGGCGGTTCGGGCCTCGTTTCCGCCTGCGACTTTGCCTTCTCCGTGCGCTCCTCTCTCTCTCTCTCTCTTCTCGTGTGCGGCCTTGAAGCAAGGCATCATGCACGTCGGAGAGTGAATACTTAACTGAGCGTTGATGTGGTGAACCTCGGCTGTGGGCTCGCAGGTCAACAAGGCCGTGTTTGGGTTCACCGAGGTGAAGCTCGGCCTCATTCCCGCGGTGATCTCGCCCTTTGTGATGATGAAGATCGGCAAGGGCAACTGCTCACGCTACTTCCTGACCGGTACCCCACCCCATCCCTCGCTTTACAGTTTGTCAAACTTCCAGCGCCTGCACCGATCGGCTGGCGCCTGACTCTTCACCCATCACCCGTCACCCACCTATCCACAACCAGGCGAGCGATTCTACGCAACCGAAGCGACTCGCTTGGGACTGATCCAGGGTTCCTTCGAAACGGTCGAGGAGCTGGACAAGGCCGTCGACTCGGTGCTCACCGTACGAGCTCCCCACTTAATGACACTAAGGTCTTTGTCCACGGGGCCTCACGCTGTCACACGCACACGCACACACACCGAGCAGGAGATCAAGGCCAACTCGCCGGCGGCGATGCGTTCGTGCAAGCAACTGATCAACAACGTCTACCACTCCCTGGGGTCTCCCAAGAAGGGCGAAGGCCTCTCGGACGTCAAGGCACCACCACCCCACCTCGCTCCTCCTTTGTCTCTCTTTGTTCATCACTCCTGTGGAGCTGACGATCACTTGGGTCCCCGTTCGGTACCACAGGAGCAGCTGGCGAGCGAGATTGCGCGCATCCGAGTGTCGAAGGAGGGCCAGGAGGGTCTGTCGGCCTTCCTCGAGAAGCGCAAGCCCTCCTGGATCGTGTCGTGAATGTACCCAGTTTGCGCCTTGCATTCCTTATACTGTTCCATTTACGTGGTACTTTGGGGGATTGCGCACAGAGCGCTGGGGCGCGCTTTTTCAGAAGTGGAAGCTGAGGCCAATGTGTGGCCCGCTCCTGCGGTCGTAGTTGACGGCGAGCATCCACGCCCCGCGTTGGTTCTCCAGCTTGTGTCCAATCGCGAGTCCAACACCATCCTGATGATGATGATGATGATGAACATCGTTGCCAGTGTGGGTACATGTCGGCCAGGGTCCTCGTAACAGCTCAGCTGGTGGTGGGGCGGGTGGTACCTCGGTGTCGAACTTGGCCTTGAGGATGTAAGGGAAGTCGCGCGTCGGGCGCAGCTCCAGTCCGCCGGCAGTTCGGGAGTGCAGGTCGTTCATGTTGAACTCATACCTGAACAAGGGCAGGACGAGCTGACGTGTCAGGTCTGTGGTGTCACCTTCCCTTGGTGCCTGCGCTGGGTGGTGGAGTACCGTGTGGCAAGGTGCACAGAACGGAAAATCTCACGCGTGTAGGTGGCTCGGATGTGGCCCATGACCTGAGTAGTAGAGAGAGAGAGAGATAGAGAGAGAGTGACGTGTCTGCGTGAGGGGTCACTCGATTGGATGGACAGAGGTCATAGAGGTGAGGTACAGCGGCGGCGATAGTGAACTCGGTGGTGGCGTCGCTGGTCGAGCCCTCCCGCTTCAAGTAGCGCAGGCCCACGGACACTGCCCCACGCGCCCGCACAGCATTAATGTAATGTGGACTAGAAAGCGGCATTAGAAGCGGAATGGTACAGCTGGGCTTGGCTTCGGCCACCGAGTAGAGGAGCTCGGCGCCGAGCGCCCAGTTGGTGGTGATCGCCTGCAAGGAAGGAGTAAGTATGTAGAGTGCCAAGGTTCGCCGACAGGAGGGACATCGTACGGTGAGGTTGTTGAGGAGGAAGATGTGCTTGTCGGTGGTGTAGGTGAAGCGCGAAGTAGTTGCCGATCCGCTGTACTTCATTGAACTGAGGAACTGCGTAGGGCAAGGTAAGATCACATCAAATGCACTATCGTGAGTCGCATGGAGGAGATGCGCATGATGAAAGTGTAATCGCGTGTGTCATCGCGTGTGTCGCGTGTGTCGTACGATAGGCACAGACGGTGTGAGGGAGCTGACGATCAGGTTTTTGAAGCTCCACCGCTTTCCTATCTTGTGGATGTACATCGCCTCTGCCGTGCCTTCGCTGGACACCTGTTATTCCACCGAGTCCCATTTTTTCGTCAAAGCGACGACGTCGAAAAGAAGAGAAGAGGACCTGTGTTGGTCAGCATACCTCGCCTGAGAGGAGGAAGCTGTGGCCGGGCGGCAGGGGCGCTTGGCCAGCAGCGACGTCCGCGCCGTCCGCAGGGCTGGTCGTCGGGGTGAGTGGCGTGGAGCAGTAGGTGAAGCCCGCGATGGGATAGGGCAACGGCGGCAGCAACATCAACCGCACCGACCGCTGAAACGGCCAACCCTGCCCAACAAAACAAAACACAACATTGGCACCACGCGAGGGCACCAGAAAGACACGCACGGGGCTGGAGTACGAGAGTGCGTCGACAAGGGCCAAAGTTGAGCATGTTCGGGAAGTTGAGAATATCTGTGAGACCACGCGCGAGACAGTCAGCGAACACATAAAGAGATTAAAATGTGTAGGGAGAGAGCGCGGAAGAGGCACCGGCAGCCCGCTGATCAAGCAGGTCGTAGGGACCCGGGTTTGGTCCCGGCTGGTCTCGCTGGTCATCTTCAAAACGCAACTCTTCCTCCATTGATTGGTATGTGTTTTTTCTTTTTCTCGATTTTAATCTTCTGTTTCTATCATTTCCCTTCTTTTCTTCGAATTTCCTAATATGGGGCAGTTGGCTTTTTATTGAGCTGGCCCCATTGGTTGGTTAGTTTAGCTTTCCTGTTTCCGGGAGGGACAAGAAGCCTCACCGACCTTGGAAAGCAGTCCCCCCACAGACAAAGGCAATGCCGTTGGCTCCGACCGTACCGCTCTGGCTTGTCGTTGTCGTCGTGGCATCGCTGGTGCTGGCGTGGAGGGAGGCACCTCCCGGACCTACACCCAGGCGTGCCGGCCGTGTGGAACGCCCGCGTTAGTCCCGAAGACCAACTCACCGACCAATTCAATCTCTATCGCGCGCTGGCCGGTGTGGACAACGTCGCAACGCAATCGGCTCTGATCAGCTGATTTGCTTCTCTCTTTCCACATCGTGGTGACACCACCAGTCGTTGTATTGACCCTCTCTCCCTCTCTCTCTCCTCTCCGTGTGTGTGCAATAATCAAGCATTGCTTGCGTGCTGCACAGCTCTCGTTGAGTGCGGGAACGGGTTCTGCCAGGAGCCTACTGAGACTGTGTTGTCTTGCCGGGAAGACTGCAAGCGTTGTGGGCCGTACCCTGCTGATCTTGGGGGCCAGCCAGCCAAGTGCGAGAATGGAACTTGGCTTTTGGGCGGCAGTCTTGAGCTCGGTGAGGTTCGTTCCTCACCACTGCGACCGCCCATTGATCACACACTCTGCCATTGGCCCATGCTCACTCATCGACGCGCCAGACTATAAACGCAGGGAGCACACCGCCGACGTTCTTGGGCGACCTCAAGCTTAGCGCCTCGTCTTCAATTCGCTTCACCGCCACGGGGAGGAACACCTACGGCTCCATCCAACTATCAGGTACCTCGTCATGAGCGTGCGTGCGCGCGTGCGTGGCATTCACTCACACTCATCAACGTTGTGCGTCGTTCAGGATGCGCGCACCTGGACGGAACCCTCGAATTAGACATTGCTCGTCGCATTGAAGGCACCACGCCCTAACCTTCACAGTTGTCAGCGGCACATGCGCACCAGTGCAGCCGCCCAGCAAGCGCCAGTCTTGTACGTTCCTTTCCGCGCAAGCTGCTTATCGCGAATGAGCAAGACATGGTCCCAGTCACTCACCAGAGGAGCGGGACCAGTCGGAGATGGCACGGCCTTCCGTCAGATCAAGATCAACTACCAGCAGGAGAATGAGTGCCCGCCTACCTCGGACAGCGAGGGCTCCGGCACCTCGTTCGCTGTTCTCATCAAGCCCGCGTCTGGCTGTGGCGGGCATGCTGGCGCTGTGATTCTACGGCGCAAAGACCAAGTGCTCCCCTGACAGTTTTTGATTAGTTTTCCTTTCCATTTCCCTTCTCTTCTGTTCCGTCCTATATTGCTCTGCTCTTCCCATTGGTTGGAGTGGCCAGTTTTCATTATTGCGCTGCCCGAACCGGCGGCACCTGGTTTCCCAGAGCTCAGCACCTCTGCGCTTTTCTTTACTCCAGCACACACCATGCAGGCCACCATGACCCCAACCGTTCGGCTCTTCGTTGTGGTCGCAGTGGTTATGCTGGCGCCACTTTTTATCTCGGGCGTCGAAGGAAGCGTCTCCCGTACCTTCAACGAGGCGTGCGCCGTGTGGAACGCTCGCGCTCTTTACCAGAGTCAACCCACCCCTCAGTGGCTAGGCAGCTCTCTCGACTGCGCCACAGGGGGGCCGGGCGTCATGCAGGTTCCCCTTCCTTAGTCGTTCACGTCCACGTTCTCCGTCTTGTCTGCTCCGCCATGAACGAAATTCACCACCTCAACCAATATCCGCGAGTGTGTACCTAAACCTTGGGCGGGCGGGCGGAGTGCAGGAGCTGGTGCCGGAGAACGTGCTCGACCAGTTCAATCTCTACCGCACGCTGGCCGGCTTGCCCAACGTCACCCTCAACGGCACCAAGAGTGACGGCGCGCAGGCTGCGGCCTGGTGGGACGCGGCACTTAGTACGAGCTTCACACCCAGCTCTTGTTCTGTCCCACTCGCGGCGCTCATTGCCATTGGATGGGCTTTTTGGCTTCCAGTCCAGGCTGGTGGGTGTGACCCGAACAATTTGGACCAGTGTTGGGCCAACACATCCTCGCCTTGCTACACTGAGGATAGACAGACACGGGCCTCGAGTATTCATCTCCATCAGGTGCGTTTGGGTGGAACGTACTTCGATGTGGCCTCCATCCTTGAAGCCGGCTACCACGATATTGGTGCGTGACATTCGATGCTCTTGCTCAGCCACTCATATGCCACGCTGAACATTTATATATTTTGACTCGCACTCCAGTCCTTTACCCCGAGACGACCAGCATCGGCATTGGCATGTACGGTAATGAGACTGGCGTGAACGGAAACTTTACCGGTTTTTCGTGCCAGACGATCGATGCTGCTGGCGCCCCTTCATCGCCGAACCGCGTATGACCTCCCCTATCATGAAGCTTGCAGTTTGGAGTCGCTCATGTCCCTCTTAATCAGAGAGACACGACCTCAGGGTGGTATGCCTACCCCCCTGACGGAGTGCTGGAGGTCTCGGCCATGAGCGGCTTGCGCATGTGGAAATTTGTCACGCAAGCGCCCCTCGGTACCTTCTCCAATCGCGATTAGGGGCATTGCTTCGAAAAATGAGACAAATGCCTGACTTTTGACCCCCAACCTGCAGCTGATTCAACCGCTGTCCAAGTTTTCGATTTGCAAAACAACTTCGAGTCAGTTCCATCTGAGTACGGTTCACCTGTCAGCTCCAACGGGTGGTATTGGTTCGAGTTTGGTGTGTTTTCCTCTCCCCCCGGGCAGTTCGCTCATTGAGCAAAGAAGCTGACCCAACTTCGTGGGGCAC
>NW_004457333.1:11108-12119 GCF_000313135.1 Acanthamoeba castellanii str. Neff | reverse complement strand
TTCAGGGGCGTTGGCACGGCGGACCAGCCCATCAAGCTGGTCGGATCGGACGCGGTGACTCTCACCGGCAAGTCGACCCTCAAGATGAGCGGCTCGTGGCTCGTGGCGACCAAGCTGCGGTTCGTTGGCGGCGCGCTCCCCAGCAAGTCCGATGACGTGGTCGAGTTTCAAGTGGACTCGGACGAGCCCTGCAGCGACTGCACCCTCAGTCACTCGCTGATCCAGGACTACAACCCCTCCGATCTGACCATCGACTACAAGTGGGTCTCGCTCTACGGCCAGCGCAACAAGCTCTACAACACCACGCTCCAGGGCAAGGCCAACTTGGGCGCCGTGGTGGTGGTGTGGAAGCGGACACCCACGGGGGTCACCGCGGTCGACGAGGATCGCCACAGCATCTCCTTCAACCGGTTCATCAGACGCAACCAGGTGGCGGGCAACAACAACGATCAGGAGGCGATCCGCATCGGCACGTCGACGACCAAGGGCGAATCGAACACGATCGTCTACTCCAACTACTTCGAGGACATGAACGGCGAGATCGAGGTCATCTCTTCGAAGAGCCACGGCAACAAGTTCTACAACAACACATTCGTGCGGTGCAAGGGAGGCCTCACCCTTCGCCACGCCGAACGCAATTCCGTCTTCAACAACAAGTTCTATGGCCAGGTAACGTTCTTGTTCTAAGTTGTTCTTCCTTTTCTTCGCTTTTCGTTCTTTGTTCCCTCTCTTCGTTCTTTGCTGACGCCAAGGCGGTGCAGAATGTGTGGGAAACGTCTGGCGTGAGGCTCGCGTGGGGCGACAAGCACACGATCTACAACAACTACTTCGAGGCCATCAACCCGGGCTCGAGCCCTTTGCGCGGCGCCGTGGTGTTCATGAACGGCGAGGAGGAAGTGGCCTCAGACGGCTACAAGCCGGTCACCAACGCGCTGGTGGCCTTTAACACGATGAAGAACTGCCTCGCCAACATCGTCTTCGCCCCCGACGGCAACGAGGTGCCGGCCAACG
>NW_004457333.1:4835-10111 GCF_000313135.1 Acanthamoeba castellanii str. Neff | reverse complement strand
ACGAGACTGACCTGAACGCCAAGAAGCAGGACCTCGAAGTGGCGCTCTCCGTGGTTCGCTCGGGCTGCACGTTTGTCGAGCGTGCGCTGCAGGCCGGCGGCGATGCCGAGCTGATGGCCATGCGAGGCACCGTCACCCGCCGCATGGAGGAGCTGATCAAGCCCGCCCCTGTGGAAGCCCCGCTGCAGCCCGTCGGCGACACCCTGCTGCCCCGAACCGACATCGAGGAGGAGCAGAAGGCGCTGCGTCAGGCCTTCGGCGTCTTCGGCGCCAAGGCAGGGGGTGCGGGTGTCGTACAGGAGCGCAACCGGCTGAAGATAGAAGTGCGCGGACTCAAGACACAACTCGCAACGCAGGAGTTGAAGGTGCAAGCGCTCACACTCAAGTTGACGCAACAAGCAGAGGAGGAGGGCAAATTGCGGCAAGAGCTGGAGAAGATCAAACGGAGTCACCCACCGCCGCCAAGCCAGCCTCGTCTTGGCTCCGCTTGGCAAACCCGACATTTGAAATTGAATTATTGAATAGTAAGAATATTATTTCTTTGGGCCTTTTCCTGGTGGCAACTGCGGTGAACTCTGCTTCTTGTTCGTTACGCGCAAGGCTCTACAGCACACACAAGCCTTCGCGATGCAGGGCCTGCCGACGATTGAGGGCTGGTTGGACAAGCAGGGTGGAGTGCGCAAGAGCTGGAAGCGACGATACTTCGTCTTGGATGGGAAAAAGCTCAAATACTTCAAGCAGCAGAAAGATGCCCCCAGCAAACCCATCGATTTTATCCTCCTCGACGTACGTGTGCTCCTTTCTGTGCAAGCTGCAACGACTTGCTTAAAATCACTCAAAATTGGGCAAATCGTACGATTGTATTGTGCTTCTTTCTCATATCGCCCATTCATGTCACAGCGCACGTCCAAGATTATCTACATTCGGGACAAGGTCCGCCCCACCGATCCTTCGCCGGGCTGCGGCTTTGCCATAGAAACGCCCTCTCGTACGCCCCCATACATTTATTTATCTCTTTTTTTTTGTTCATTTGTTTTATTTATTTGTCAATTCGTGTTTTTCGGGCCGACAACCTTGTGCGTACTCGCGTTCGACCTTTCTGTGACCGGTAATTAAATAACGCTCCTGGTTGCCCGTCCGTTGCGCGGACGTGTGTGCAGGCACGTACATCCTGGCGGCGGGTTCGACACCGGAGAGGGACAAGTGGGCGATCGACATTCAGATGGCGCTCTCGGTTCTGTATGGGCTGCCCAAGCCGGTCACACTCGCCCGATCTGAGGTACTCCTCTCCCTCATCTCCTCGTGATGCATGCGGGCGCGCCTCGGCTCACCAACCGCGCGTGTGACATCAGGCTCCTGCCTCTGCAGTGGCCGACCAGCCACAGCAACCGCCAGCCGTGGCCCCGCTTACCCACCAACCGTCAGCCACATCCCTACCGTCCGCCTCAACGCCAGCCAGCAATGGAGGTCCGGCGAAGCCCTCGCCACGGTACTCCATGGCCTATTCCGAAGTGCCAATCCGCCAGTCTGTCGTGGATGTCGGGCCATCTGGTAGATCCCCCGGCCTACACCCGAGATCCTAATTTTTTTAATTTTGTGTGAAAACTTGTTTATCAGTCGTTTTTTTTTGTCATTTGTCTTACGCTCGACAAGCGCCAATCCGGGTGCTGATGATTAACTCAACATTTCCAAAACAGGGGGAGTGGACGGGGCCGTGATCGAGGATTACAACAGCGAGTCGGAGGCCCGGCGGGGCACGTCGCAAAACCTGCTCAGCATGGCCAAGAGCGGACTCAACTCGCTCAACCCCATCTCCGGCGCCAGCGGCTTTTCTGGAAGAGGAACTCTGCTAGGTGCGTGCGCCTTCAGAGGATCTGGCCTCCCGCCTCTGCTTGACTCGCTTTTTATTATTATTATTAATCACCATACACAAACCAGGTCGAAAAGATGAGGTCGAGATGCTGAAGGAGGAGCTGGTGCGAAAAGATCGCCAGCTAGAACTGACGGAACGGAAGCTGAAGGTGTTGGACAGCGCCTATGCCGATATGTCGGAGAAGTACGCCTCTCTTCTTCATGCGTGGCGGGCTTAGTCAGGTGCTGACTTACACTCTCTTTCACCTCGTCGTGTCCATCACATCAAGGTATTTTGTGAGTGTGGCGGTTTTCGCCAAGATGAACGCAACGACAGAGGGCTACTACTGTAACATAGACGTCTACCAGCTCTACTCCGAAGCTCAGCGGATGAACGTGCGTCACCCCGTCACAACTGCTGCACATGTGTGTTTATGCCCACTGCTGACTCTATGTACGTGCACGCACTGGTGCAGATCGATCCGCACGAGTGGCCGCAGTGGATCACGCAGGAGATCCAAAAGAACGCGACACGCATGCGAAACTGAGTCTGCAGAAATTGTAATTAAATAATTATTTGGCGGAAAACATTCCAGGAATTAGGCCGTTAGCTGGTCATTTAATTTTAGGCACTTTTCCAGAAATTAGGTATCAAGAAGATGCAGGCCGCACCAACGCTCTTCACTCAGAACAAAAAGCCCATGGGCTTCTATTTGCCGCCCGCCGACAGAAAAGGCGAAATGATTAGCCGAATTGAGGTACGAATCGTAATCAAGAGATTGAGATTGATAATGGCTTGCAATGATTGAGCTAGAAACTGTTGCAACTGCGCAGGAGCACGGGGGCCAAGTTAATGCCAAGTGGGGTAAGGATTTGATCGTGCTCGTTCCTCCCGACTACTATGGCAGGTGCGTACTTCTCTTTTCTCTTGCCTGGTCTGCTCGTCTTCATCTCACCAACGTGCTGGCACTGGCGCCCTCTGCCCCGTGGCACTGCAGAGCACCTCCGGGCGCGGAGGTATACTCCTACGACTACGTCCTCTCTTCCATCCGCAAGAACAGCCTACAGGCACCCCTCCCTGCTCTTTTTTTAAGTGATCTGTTAACAGACACACATGCTGTCTCCCTCTCGCACCGCTGATCTTGTGCCGCTCTCTCAGCCGTTGGAGTCCTACAGGGTCCAGGTTCCACCTTCGCCGGCTCCCTCCGCCAAGACTAAGACCACGGCGACGGCTCCAGCTACGACAACGACACCAAAGACTACAGCGACGAGTGCTTCGCCCTCCGCGGCCAAGTAAGTTCAACACTCCCTTTGGCCTCCTCCTCCTCCTCCTCGGCTGAAGCGCGACGCGCCCCTTCGTACTCATCGAGCGCGCGCACACACACACGTGGTGCGCACGTGGTACCTGGCCAGAGGGCGCAGAGCCTACACCAAAGAGGAGGACGAGACGATCAAGAGCTACGTGAGCAGCCTCAGTCTCGCGTTCAGCCCCACCGGCACCACGATCTGGATGGAGATGGAGAAATCAAAGGTCTGCCCGCCGACCGCCCGACGTCGAGCCTCTCCCTAATTGGCCTCTCACGCACGTGCGTGGGTGATTGCAGGTGGTGCCGGGTCGCACCTGGCAATCGCTGAAAGACCGGTATCTGAAGCGCATCCTGCCTGTGGAGGAGGCCCTGGGCAGTCTGTCGGCCGCAACCTCGACTTCTTCTTCCTCGACGAGCTCCTCCACCACCTCGGTGGCCGCCAAAGCCTCTCCGCCCAGGTACACGTTTTGTGTTTCTTCTCTCTTCCACTCTGTGCCAAGCTGATCGTGCGGCGTGCCATTGTGGTGGTGCTTCGCGCTTTGCCAGGCCTAGTACGAGCGGATCGCGCCGTGTGTCGGTGGCGCACGACCGCAGCACGCCCGTGAGGAAGCAGCTGTTTGGAAAAGCGAACACCCTCGACGTTAGCGAAGAAGAAGAAGAAGACGACGACGAAGAAGATGAAGAGGGCGAAGAAAAGGAAGCGGAAGAAGACGGCGACGGCGTCGAAGATGAAGACGAGGGTGAGGACGCTGGGGAGGAGGTGTCTGATGGGCTGAAGAAGTCACCGAAGCAGCAGCCCAGCGCCAAGAGCAGAACCGTTACCAGCACGCTGACGACCACCAACACGACCACCGCCAAACGGAAAGCCAGCGAGACGCCATCATCGGCTGTCGCGAAGACCGCCTCCCCGGCCCCGAAGGACAAGCGGAGAAAGATCCAAGACGACAGCCAGGAGGAGGAAGTCGAAAATGGGAAGGCGCCCGACAGCGAAGCTGAAGAAGTGGAGGCTGGGATGGTATTAAAGCCCAGCGGCCAGGAGCGAACAGACCGCAAGCCTGGTGGACGAGTCCAGGAAGTCGAACACGTCGTGGCCAGGTAGAATCCCTCCTGCTCATCGGCTCCCGTTGTGGTGTGTGCGGGTGATTCCTAACCTCTTCTTCATCATCATCTTCTTCTTCTCCCTCTTGGCCAAGGCTGCAAGAAGAAACGGGCCAGGCCGAATCCGTCGTGTTCCACGCTCTGGCGGTGGCTTCTGGCGATCCCGCTCTGGCTCTCCTCTACCTTCGGGGCCGCCGTATGTTTACCCTTGCCTCCCTTGGTTTATGGTCTCTGCTGTGTCTCAACACGTTTGATGTCTTTGGTGGTCACACGCAGAGATGTGGTACGAGCCGTGGACGCCCGCTGAAGACAAAGAGCTGCAGCGCTCCGGTGCTGGAGGTGTGGCGGCCCGTGCCAAGGCCGATGTTCGCGCCCGCCGCGCGTTTCTTGGCGTGCACTGACGCACACGAGAACAACCAACTTATGTTGTCCGGACCTGCAGAAGCGAGGTGGTATGTACAAAGAGGCAGCTGTATTGAAGGACCACATCTGTTTCTTCTACACCTCTACCACCAGCTCTCTTTACACCACCAACTCTATCGCCCTATAACTCGTCGACGTATCGTCGTCCTCGCATCCAATTGATAGTCGTGATGAGGAAGTCGCGGAGGAAGATGTACAGGGGCTGAAGGAGGATGGATTCGTCGTACATTCGGCGCAGTTTGAGCCTCATCGGTTGTACTTGCTCGAGCTGGAGTACGAAGATGAGCGGCAGCATTACGCAAGCCAAGATTAGGAGCCATCTCACGACGCCCGCGACGAGCGTGGTCACGAATCCGCATAGCTTCGCGAAGATCCATATTGCCACGCAGAACCCGGCGAAGAGCACCAGGTAGTCCAGCTCGTTGAACGTCTCGGGCCTCCATTCGGGGTAGTAGCCTGCACCTGGCCTCACCATCTTGTTGCAAGAAAGGAGATCTCGAATTGACTCACTTGATGATGATGCACGACCTTTTTGGATTTGATTTACAAAAGGATCGATTTGAAAGTTTGATCTTTTTCCTTCGTTTCTGCCGTAAG
>NW_004457333.1:2796-4677 GCF_000313135.1 Acanthamoeba castellanii str. Neff | reverse complement strand
TGGTGGGTCGCCTCTAGTCGCTGTTGAAGTACGTTGACAAGGAGAACCCGGAGTACGCACCGCTGGCCAAGGCCTACGAGGAGATCAAAAACGTGGTCGATCAGGTCAACAAGCGCGCGCAACAGGAGGAGGACGTGCACAAGGTGATGGACCTCCAGTCCGCCGTCGAACTCGTCCACGGTCCAGAGGTTCGTGGCCCCCACACCCACCCGCATGGACCCACACCTAACAAAACTGGTGTCTCACATGGCCCTCGCTGTTGGTTGCTCTGCACCAGGTGTACAAATTTTGTGAGTGGGGCCGCCACATTGTCAAGGAGGGGTCGGTGCGCCTCCTGGGCGGCAGGCGCAAGTCCAAGAACCAGGACTTCCACCTGGTGCTGTTCAACGATAAGATCGCGCTGTTCCGGGTCAAGGCCAAGGGCAAGCGCAAGGGCTACAAGGTGCTCAACATCTGGGAGGGCCACATGCTCTCCTGCTCACCGCTCGAGTGCCCGCCGCCGACGCTCCCCGCGAGCTCGCCCAGCCAGGGGTCGACGCCGCCCGTCAACCGTCTGCGCGCCTTCTCGCGCAACAACACCGACAACGTCCTCACTTCTCCTCGGACCGTCAGCCCCGCCCATTCGTCGCCTCGGGGCCGTTCGGTGCGCAACTTGCGCGAAGAGACAGAGACCATCGACGAAGGTACCTTCGTGTGAGCGTGTGCGGCGGTGTGTGTGTGTGTGTGTGTGCATATGAATCTGACCGGCAACTTCAAAGAGTGCGGGCTCAGGCTGGTGGAGAAGGAAAAGGAGTGGATCGAATACCGGGTGCTCTTTAGCAGTGTGACGGAGAAGGAGGACTGGATCGCCAAGATGAAGGTCCTCAAGGTGGAATTCCAGGGCTCGGGTACGCGTCCTCCCTCGTGTCTGTGTGATCAAGCTGGGCTTACACTTCTCCTCCTCCTCCTCTGTAGAGGGCTCTGGAGATGCCAAGGCAATCTCGCCCGACGCTGTCAACGCGCTGGTGTGGGAGAAGAGGTACCATCTGGAGGTCGGCATACGAACTGAGCTGAAGCGGGTGCTGGACACCACCACGCACCAGCTCAACGAAGCGCGTGATGGTACGGCGCGCGCACACCACACCACACACACACCAAATGACCCATGGACGCTCACGCCCACGCATTCTTGCGCACAGAGATCGAGGCTTTGAAAAAGGAGAGGGAGAAGCTCAAGAAGAAGGTCGCGCGCCTGAAGGAGGGCAAGAAGAAGAAGGAGCAGCGCGAGAGGGAGAAGAAGGAGGAGCGTAAGGAGGTCGGCCGGCGGGCCAAGGAGCGAGACCGGGTCCAGCAGGCGGAAGAGAAGAAGCCCAAGGACAGGGACTGGCTGAACATCGGCGGCCGGCTGCGAAGCCTCTCGTCCGAAATCGACGAAGTCATCTTCCAGCGGTTCGAGCACCAGGACCAGGTCCAGCAGCTGCGCGCCAACAACAGGCCGGGCGGCCTCAGCCACTCGGTCGAAATGCCGCGCGTCGAGGAGTCGTCAGACAACAACGGAGCCCAGCCGCGCACCAAGAACGGGGACAAGGGCAAGTCCACGACGCTCGGGCGCAAGTCGATGGTCACGACCCACCGACGGAAGGAGCGCGACCGCATGCTCTTCCTCGACCTCCCCTTCCGCGCAACAGCCAGTTCGTCGACCTCTCGCGGTGGCGCCGACGCATCCACCACCGGCGGCGACGAGCCCCCAAAGCCCTGCAGCGCACGCGAGCCGCGGACCCGGCCCGACGGCGCGCAGGGGTCGCCCAAGCCCGTGCGTGTCAAGAAGTCGACGCCGACGACGAAGGACCACGAACCGCTGACCGGCGGCGGGGCGGAAGCGTCGTTGTCGAAGTCGTCGCC
>NW_004457333.1:0-2735 GCF_000313135.1 Acanthamoeba castellanii str. Neff | reverse complement strand
TGGTACAGGGGCTGAAGAGGATGGATTCGTCGTACATTCGGCGCAGTTTGAGCCTCATCGGTTGTACTTGCTCGAGCTGGAGTACGAAGATGAGCGGCAGCATTACGCAAGCCAAGATTAGGAGCCATCTCACGACGCCCGCGACGAGCGTGGTCACGAATCCGCATAGCTTCGCGAAGATCCATATTGCCACGCAGAACCCGGCGAAGAGCACCAGGTAGTCCAGCTCGTTGAACGTCTCGGGCCTCCATTCGGGGTAGTAGCCTGCACCTGGCCTCACCATCTTGTTGCAAGAAAGGAGATCTCGAATTGACTCACTTGATGATGATGCACGACCTTTTTGGATTTGATTTACAAAAGGATCGATTTGAAAGTTTGATCTTTTTCCTTCGTTTCTGCCGAAGCCAACTAACGAAATTTCAGGAGTACAACACCGCAAACCTCAGTTGTTTAGAGTTCATCCGGAAGAGTGGGGTGGGCCAGAGGGGCTTCGCGTTGGGGCCGAACCTTGCCGGCCAGGTTACTAGTGGAGAGGGAGAGAGTAAGTAATGACCGCCGATAAGAAAGCAAGTTACTACAGTAAAACAGAGTTTGCAAGAGTGGAGTGGAGGTGCGGAGCACGCACGTGGCATGCTGGTACAGAAAATCATCAAAGGCCTCGGCGGTTCTGTCTCCCTCGAACTTGATGGGCTCATCCTGGGTTCAGGCAAGAACGATGAATTAAAAGAGGCCATGCGCCAGTAGTAGTAGTAGCAGTAGTAGTAAAGGGCCAGGATACCTTGTGGTCCGCCGGGAAGAGGTAGATGGTGGGGAAGCCCTTGATGGTGACGCGCGCCTGATCGTTCTCGGTGGAATCAAACTCGGCGATTACGACCTCCTCCTCGTTGGCGAACCGGGCGGCCACCTCTTCGTAGATGGGGATGAGGTCCTTGCAGTGGCCGCACCCTGGTGGATGGGGCACAAAGGCCGTCAGTGGGGAAGCGGCGGGACAGAGAATGAGTGTACGCACAGGGGGCGTAGAACTTGACGAGGACGTCGTTGTCGTTGTCGATCACCAGATCATCGAAAGTGGTTCCCACCACGACCTTGACAGGCCCATCGTTGTTTTCCGGCTCCTCTGCGGACTAACCACCGACCATGAGCAATAACGCCGTCTATGGCGCCTCGAGAGGGAAGATTGAAGGCCTCCAAGGATGAATTGGCGGTGCGCACCTTGGGCTTGCCTTTAATCGAACCGTTCCTTACGCCCTCGATGTAGTCGCGCATCGAGTCCTCGGTCATCTCCGTCTCTTCGGGCACAACGAACACGCGCTCATCCTCGGGGTGCATGACCACTGTGCTCGAGCAATGCAACGAACAACAATCAGGCACTCGCCTCGCACAGCTGCGCTCTGCGGGATTGTTGAGGGTTGTGCGAGGCGATTGGGGGCGTACAGACGGCCGGATAGAACTCGCCGCTGTGCCCCAACTTCACGGCGAAGCTGTACTGCTGCTTGCTGTACAACGCCTCTTGTGTCAGCATGGCGTGGCTGTGGTGCTGCGAGGTGGAGGCAGAAGATGTGAGTGGCCGTACTTGACAAAGACGAAGCCGGTGTCCTTGACGGCGTACTCCTCGGCGAGCTTCGTAAACACCTGGCGGAGCGGCTGCCACTCCTCGGCATTGGCAACATCGGCCGCAACAAGGACGATGTGCTTGACCTTACGCTCGACGATGAGCCTGTCCCACGATCGGGCCGCATTCATCTGATGAACGCGAGACATCACACGCGTCAAGTGTTAATGACTCATGGGACTCAGCAGCAAAGCTTGGGATAGAAGTGGGCGCGTGTATGTACGAAGTAGGGGTGAGCGTGGCCCGCGGCGAATCGAGCGATCTCGTTACCGTCGAACTCGCCAGAGTAGGTGGCCTGTCCGCCGCCCTGTCGGTACATCACCACCGTGTTTACCTTTTGGCCAAGCCTACAGCATTGCGTGTTGTTTGTCCCCAGGCAGTAAGTGAGTGAGTAGACCTAGTGGTCTGTGTGTGTTTCTTAGAACGAGAGAGAGAGAGAGAATGAGGAGAGCTGTACCCTTCGACGAGGCTTGCATTCACAACGTGGACGAAGGTAAACTCCACTGCGTCCTCGATCAGGGAGGCACGTTCGAACTCCAGGCTCTCTGAAGAGTAACAAATACCCCCCCCCCACTAGTGAGCTCTCTATAGTGTATGGTCACAGTGACACGACACAACGACAACAACAGTAAAGTGCTCCGGGGAGTCGGTGCCCACCTTGGCTATCAATGGAGTCGAAGAACCCGACCATGACTGGAGGCTTTTGGGTGTAGGTGGCCAGATTCTCGGCGGTGTCGACGATGACTGTCAGGCCAGTCATGATCTTCTTCATGTACGAAACGATGCCTGTGCATTGAAGATCAAGCGCATGGCGATGAGTGTTCGCGCGGACACGAGACGGCGGACGATGGTGGTGTTGGTGTTGGTGTTGGTGTTGGTGTCGGGTGAGGGGTACCGGCAGCTCTCCGCGGTCCCATGTACTCATGCATGCGCTGGTGGAAGAAGAGCTTGACGGTGGGGAAGCCCTGGACTTGAACGGAATCGCAGAGCTCCTTGTTCCTCGTACAATCGACCTTGGCGAACACCAGTGGGTTGTTCTCCCTGGCCAGCTGAGTTGCAGCTTTCTCGTACCTGCGATGTGACACACACCACACACCACACACCACACCACACACCACACACA
>NW_004457334.1:14676-16150 GCF_000313135.1 Acanthamoeba castellanii str. Neff | reverse complement strand
GTGTGACAGAGTGACACATGTGCGATGTGTGTGGTGCACATACCAAGGTTGCCCTTGCCCACAGACATGACAAACAGGTGCAGGCTGTTCTTGAACGCGGCGAAGCACGTCTGCTTTGATGACCACACGTCGGTTCAGGGAAGTGATCAAGCCAAAGAGCGAAAGCGAAAGCGAGAGGAAAAGAGCGAAAGCGACGAACCCGGAAGAAGAGAGGGTTCATCCGGTAGAGCGTGCCCATGGAGATGTAGGCGATGACGAGAAGGAGAGCGAAAGCGAGGATTCCTCCAGCAAGGAGAGGAGGCACCTCGTCTTCTTCGCTCTTCTCGGACGTGTCGACGTCGCCTTCGCTCTTTGCCTCCTTGCGCCGCGACGGCGGGAGCAGCTCGAGCGGGAACTCGACCGTCTCGCGGCGGGCTCCAGCGACGGGCCGCAGAAGAGGAAATTCTTCCGCTGCATCACGTCCGCAAATGGCTGTCCAATTCCCCACATAACAAACAAGCTGAGCAATCACGCGGCTTCAGGTGATGGGTGGTGGGTGGTGAAAAGTTCACCTGAAAGTAGGCAGAGGTGGAGATGAGGTTGAGTTACGGCCCGCCCGTGAAGAGGTTGGTGACGGTGAGCCCGGTGATCTGGAACCGCGTCAGGAGGCGTTCGAGGATGTGGTTGCTCTCCTTCACATACTCGCCGCCCTCGAAGCATGATGCCGCGGGCGATGATCGTCTTGCTCTTCACGTACCCACGCCACTGTGGCGCTAGACCTGTTTCATGTCGTGTGCGGTGACGCGTGTGCGTGTGCGGGGGCGCGTGTGCGTGCGGTCGCTTATTAAAGAAAGGAATCGCTCCATACGAGACGTCCGCCGTACCGGGGAAGCAGCAGACGTAGGGTCGGTTGAGGATCTTGCCAAGGAAGATGCCCCAAATGGCGCTGATGTCGTGCACGATCAGGTCGTACCGCTCCATCTTCAACTGATCGATCAAAGAAGCCTGCACGTGTCGTGTGACATGCGCGATGGTGAGGTGTAACATCCATCACCCGAGCAGAAGAAGACAAGGGCACCTACGACACGTGCAGGATATGCTCGGCAGCGTCAAGCATTCCGCGCGCAGTGTTGAAGATGTTGGTGATTTCTCTCTTCAACTTGAACTCCTCGTAGGCGTAGCTCCTGTTGGTTGCGAACGTCAGCCATTGAATTGGGCACCACACCTGCACGTGCTGACCAAAGACCTGCAGTCCACCTGGCCCTCACCTGAACTCGGCGCCGGTGGCCTTGACCTTCTCGCAGAAAGACGCTGACGCGTAGTAGACCACTTCGTTGCCCCGGAGGACCAGCTCCGAGGCCAGGTCGAGCGTGGGGTTGATGTGCCCGTGCAGTGGCACATTGAGGAACAGCACATGTATCCCGCTCGCCCTGTGATGCTGTGGCTGTGCCGTTTAGCAATACGTTATAATTTATAATATTATATTATTTGCACA
>NW_004457334.1:7043-9879 GCF_000313135.1 Acanthamoeba castellanii str. Neff | reverse complement strand
TCTCCTTGGGCATAAGACCAGAAAGGAGAGAGGATGACAAGCAAAGAGAGAGGGGGAGAGAGAGAGAGAAAGACAAGGAGACGCTGGAGGGTGTACCATCTCATGTTCTCTGGCCATGATCATGAGCGGAATGAAGAGGAGGAACGCGTTCAAGTTGTTGTACAGAGTAAGCCTACACACAGATGGAGGTGAGGAAACAAGTCCTTCCAAGTGCAAGTGCGGTACACACTCCACTTACTTCCACGAATCGTCATGGACGACGGGCAGGACCTTCTTCACGTAGATGGCGTTGAGGGCCACGAAGAGCGAAGCGAGTACTCCGTAGCTCACACCTTTTGAAGTAGAAGCAGTTAATCAGCTGTAAGCCACCACGAATGAGGGAGGGAGGTGTGTCTCAAGGGGCGCTCCCTGACTAACCTCGGACGGACAGTTCACCGGTCTCGCCCTCCTGGTCCACACCCAGGATGAAGCCCACCACCAGGAACAGACAGCACAGCAGCGCCTGCCACCCACACCATAGATCCACTCAAGGTGAGTGCTTGTGTGCGTGTGCGCAGGGACGGCCATCGGTCTACGAACCCTGGGGCTGGTCTTCTGCCCCAGCATGAGGTATGTGAACATAACGTTCCAGACCGTGGTAAGCGATCTGATGTAGTTTTTGTAAAAAAAAACATGTTTAAGGTGATCATGCGGCAGCGGAGGAGCGTAGGAGCAGATATTTCTGCTACTACCGGACAGGAGAAGAGAGCAGTACCGGCCGACGTTGTAGAAGGACACGCCGACCTCCTTTAGGCAGAGGTTGTTGAAGACGATCATGCCCACGAACACGACCGACAGCGGCAGGCACTTGAGGGCGACGTCGACCTTGACCTCGAAGCGTGGGAACATGTCGAAGAACGGATGGACGGGCGGAAGAGGGCAGCGCCCAGCAGGCCACGATGGCCACCAGACACTGGAACCAGGTGATGAAGAGCGGCGCGTCGAGCCTCAGGTTGGGGGACGAGAGGAGGTACTTGTTGAGGAAGACCATCGAGATGGACACCGCCCAGTAGAGCGCGATGACCAGACCGATCTTGGTCGCTTGGTTTGCGTACGTAGTTTCCATCTTGGAAGTGTGATGGTTTGAATTCTGCAAACGGCCACAACCACATGAAAACAACCACAGCGGTGAGTGCATTGCTTGTGCATAGTGGGGTGAGTGCACGAAGTGGTATGTGTGTGCGCGGCCTAAGAGTGGGCGAAGGAGAGTGCGAGTGGATCAAAATCTGTGGGAAAAAAACATGAAAACGCTCAAATAAAAAGGTGGAGGTGATGTGACGGCTGTTGAAAGCCTAAGAGCCGATCTAAAACCGATGAATAGTACCCTTATGAGGGGAGGTGGACGTACTGTAGACGAACATGTAGGGACAAGCGTGCTCGAATGAGGGATAGAGTTGGACCCTGTAGTGGCCATCCCAGAAAGACAGTTAATCTAAGTCGACGTTCGGTTGGGCACAGACGCGTTCGGAATTCTTCGCGCTCGAATAGATTTAAGCCTGCCATAAGCGCTGTTGGCATGCAACGAGGGAGGGAAAAGGCAAGGAGAAGGACTAAAAAGGCAAGGTGGCGGGCAGTGTTCGGTGTGAGGGAGAGTGAGGAGCCCACAAATCTTATGGCGCAGTCTTCTCGCCACGTTGCGGTGCTGGTTCTCTGCACCGCGGCAGTGGTATCTGCTCTTGGGTACTTCTACTTCACCGCACCAAACACCTGGACAGCCGGGCACTACGTGGCGTTGAACGAGTGCTCCAGTACGGCCCCGGTAGAGGGGCAAAGTCCCGCCACCACCGCCCCCAACGGTGGGGATGAGTGCGCCAGGACTGGGCTGGCCCGAGACTTTCACGGAATGCTGAACCTGCCCTCCGACTACGCCCCCGGCAAGATCTCCTTTCGATCGTGCGTGTCCCATACCTCGGAGACGGTGGTGGCGGACATCGGCGGGCCGTGCTGCGTTCGCATCTTCTGGATCGTGACGGGCATGGGCGCGCTCAAGGTTCGCCCGCAACGCTGCGTGATGACCCGGGACTCCCTGATGATGATAGTGCGGATCTACTTCGACGGCAGCGCCACGCCCAGCATCGAGGCCCCGCTGGGCTCCCTGTTTGGCATCCACCACGACCTCGGGGACAGTTGGGGAAACCTGGAGGACGGCTACGGCGCAGACAACTCCATGTTCAAGGTGTCGGAGAATGGGGCGATGTCCCTGGTGGCGCCGATGCCCTTCGCCAACGGGTGCCGGATCACCCTGCAGGACGAGAACCCGGACCCGGCGGTGAAGATGCGCGTGTGGACCCAGGTGAGTTACCACCAGTACGACCCGGCGTGCCCCATGCCGGAGCCCCTGCGCCTGCGCGCCCTCTACCGCCGGCAGGACCTTGCACACGACCGCGTGCCCGTGGGCGAGGGCCATTTCTACCAGCGCTCCTACCACGTGGGCCACTCGACGGGGTCGGGCTACCTGCTGGGCTTCACGATGGGCCTCACGCGCAAGGACGAGAATGACTACTGGTTCCACAACGGCGCGGAGATGATCATCGTGGACCACACCACGCGGCCACGCGTGATGAAGGGCACCGGCGGCGAGGACTTCTTCGGCACCTCGTGCTGGTTCTCGCGCCACCACAACTTCCCCGAGTGGGGCTTCATGTACGGCAACAACGAGGCCTTCAGCGCCTACCGCTTCTTCGTCAGCGACTTCCAGATCAAGTTCAAGAGCGAGTTTTCCTTCGAATTTGGCGCCAATCGCAACGAGATGGAGTCGGTCATGTACTGGTACCAGACGGGGCCGGCGGAGCGCATC
>NW_004457334.1:2137-3177 GCF_000313135.1 Acanthamoeba castellanii str. Neff | reverse complement strand
GGCTGAGCTGGTGTGGAACAAGATCCACAGCAACACCAAGCCCTTCAGATGGATCTCTGATACTCCATTCCTCTATAATGTGCAGAGGAGGATTCCTGACTGTAGCAAGGCAAAGGAAGTGTTGGGGCTTTGAGGCTACCACCACCCTCTCAGATATTCTGGATGAACTCATCCCCTGGATACAACAGCAGATTGATTTGGGCAACATGTAAACTTATAACAGTTGCAGTCACATGTTCTCACATGAAAGTACTGTTGGAATCATATAGACAATCAGATCTGTGGCTGTGAGGTTGTGTCAGACAGAAACAACACCCAAGTGCAATTTCACTCTTTAAATATTTGTTTTATGGCCAGTAGTGGAAGATGATCACATTCCCCTCCTCCTCCTCCTCAAGCTTCAGCAAACAGTAGTCTTTGACTCTCTTCCCCCAGCAAACAGAAGTCCTCCTGCCATGAGGTGTGTGAGGATGAAGTGGGCCATGTCGCTCGGCAGGTTGTCCGCGAAGGCGGCAACCGTGGGGTTGTAGAAGGAAATGCTGTCCAGCACCGTGGTGGCCTCATCGAGGGAGAGGCTGTAGACCGCAGCAGTGTTGGCGGGCAGCTGGACGACCACAGTTCCTTATCTGGTGGATCTGTGTCTGATTGGAGGATCGCGTGGCCCGCCACGATCAACTCAGGCGCCACGTCTGTTGCACACAGGTCCCTCCCGACTCGTTGCGCAGGTAGAGAATGTTGTCGTTCAGCAGGTCATCCCTCTAGGGATCCATAGAGGGTTGTGACTTGAACAACCACCAAGAATATGTAACTGTCTGTCCTGGAATGTGGAGGGCGCTGCCAAGAGAACACCATGCCCTCATCCCAGGCCCTTCTTGAGGATCGCTGGTGTTCTGGGCATTGGCGTCCGGTTGAACGGTGTCACCTCTACGTACGTGGTGGTGCACGAGATTGGCCACAACATGGGCCTGAACCACGCGAACATGGCCGAGACACCTACCTTTGCGGCCTCGCGCGAGTACGCCAACGTGTACGACATCATG
>NW_004457334.1:0-2114 GCF_000313135.1 Acanthamoeba castellanii str. Neff | reverse complement strand
CTGCTGGCGGGTGTCGAGAACGCCAATGGGCCAGACGTGATCGAGACGGTGCGGATCCCGTAGTTCGCGTAGGAGCACGTCGTGGTCCACAGCATCAGCAGCTACTGCAAGGTCAAGGCGATGAGCGACGTCATTGTGCATTGAAACAAAGCTGGTCACTGTGGTCCAATCCTAGTGTGATGGGTGACTGAGCTCACTGCAACATTGCACTTGCGGAGCAGGTTGAGCACGACCATGGCGTGGTCAGCTTGCACCTTGGTGTGATGAGGCCCTGGCAATGCGCCCAGTCCACGACCCTCAGCCGGCGAGCAACCATCGCTGCACGCTGATGACTTTGCATCAGTCCGGCTGCACGATGCATGCCTCGGTCCCCGGAGGGACGCGTTGTTGTTGTTGTTGTTGTGAAGACCACAATAAAACTGTGTACAAGTGCGCAAGCCCACCCTCTGTAGCGCCAACCTACACATCCCTGCGGTGCATCGCGTGAAGTTCGCCAAGTTTGCTTCATTGAGGCTTGCCTTCCACTGCGCCAGAAGCATGGCACAGTACCACTGACCACCTCCTGGCGCAGGGGATGAATGCGGTTGATGATATCGGAGTAGGAGATCTGGGCGATGACCCACGGCACAAGCGGGTTGCAGGCCTTGGAGGCGCAGTTGACGTTAGTCCCAGTTTTGGAGAGGAGGCTCGCTGTCTTAAGACACATGCATTGAAAACTGTAACTTCTGCACCGATTCTGATTGGCGACTATTCAGTGCTGCATGCCTTGGGAAGGTCAGTTGCATTGCTTCCTGCGTGGGAGCACCACGAGCGGCCTCATCATGTCGTTGTCCTCGTGCTCCAGGATGTGGCAGTGCCATACGTAGTTGCCCGTGTAGTCCTGTGCATGGCCACACAGGCTCACAACTCAGCAGGGAGGTGCCACACACACAAACACACACATAACTGTCAGCTTGGGGCGTACCTCGAAGGGGACGAGGATGGTGGTGACCTCGTCAGGGTTGGCCCTGATGGTATCCTTGTACCCATTCTCGTTGGGGTCGGGAGGGAGGGGAGGGCCCGTGTAGACAATCTCGCCATTGGCGTCGTAGGCGGCCACGTCGAATGGCCTACGCTCAAGCAGGCGGAACTGCGAGAGGTGCAGGTGAATGGGGTGCGTGTCAGGGGTGAGGTTGATGAGGCGCCACAGCTCGACCGTGTTGACACGCGGCGTCTCGGTGGGCGGGTCATGGAAGCGAAGTCCGCTGAGCGTGGGAATCACGATCGGGGTGCCATCAGGACTCGTGGAGTTGATCTCCACCAGCGTCAAGTCCCGCTCCTGGAACGAGTCGGAATGCGTTGAGATCTCAGTCAGTTTAGAACAAGCGCTGCGTGGGCAGAGAGCGTGATCAACCTTGGCGATGTGGTATGGGTAGCCGAGGTCGAAGGGGTCCTCGGGAGCGCGTGGCACCTTCTGAAAGCAGGGGAGCTGGTAGGGGTGTCGGGACCCGCCTACGCCCAAAAATGGTTGATCTCAACTGAAACAGAGGCGAACAGAGGAGGTTGTGCCTACCCTTGCGTGACACTCTGAACTGGATGAGTTCGGGCAGCTCCAACCCAGTAGCGTCTGTACGCCATTGGAGAGTCCCACTCTTAGGACCAGAGTGAGGCTTTGGGGGGGAGAAGGCGGGTGGAGCGTACTTCCGGGGAAGGGAGTGGCGGCGTTGTTGAGGAGGACCAGTGTCTCTCCACCATATCCATGGAAGTCCACGATCACATCCGCCCGTTCGGCTGGACCCAAAAGCAGCGAATCCAGCTCCACGGGACGGTTCAGGAAACCGCCGTCCGTGCCGATCTGTGGCGGCCCCATTGCGCACAAAATGAGGGCCAAGGCAGGACAAGGCAGGAAGCGAAAGAGGTGGGCAGGCTCAGACCTGCTGGAACTTGGGGCCGCCGGGAATGGACAGATTGAGGAAGCGAGAGGAGCAGCCGTTGAGCAGGCGGAAGCGGTAGGCCTGGGGCTTGACGTCGAGGAAGGGCCACACACGGCCATTGACCACAGCCACATCGCCAAAGAACTCAGGCTGCCAATCAAAGGGGTACCAGAGCTGTTTGGTTTGGTTTGTGGGAACATC
>NW_004457335.1:14321-18562 GCF_000313135.1 Acanthamoeba castellanii str. Neff | reverse complement strand
AGAGTGGAAGCGCCAGCAGAGTTGGTCGGAGGAGGGCTGGGAGACCACCTGTTGGCTCTCATCACGTACCACCACATGCAGCTGGAGCTCATGTACCTGAGCGATTTGGTGGCTCTGCTTGGCTGCCTCCTCCGAATCATCGCGGATCGTACGCTCCTCTTTTTTTAATTAGAATTTTGTTTGTTTTATTCTTTTTTAAAAGAAATTATATTTTAAGTTTATAACTTGTCTTAAAAAAATCTCTGCAGTGCCGCAGTACAGGAGGCTGCTCAGCCGAGAACTGGCCGGCGTCGCTGCCCGGCTCGTCCACCGGGCTCTAACGAGCGGTGAGGCTTTGCAGCTGGTGGGCGGGATCACCGCCCGCGTCACCGCCTTGCTTTGGTAGGGGCCGAGGGCCAAAAGCCTTTCTTCCTATATTCCACCAGTGCGACACCCACCATCAAATCTCGATGGCCGTCCCCTCCCACCTCTAATGACACGCACGCACGCACAACACCCACCAGATTCCAGGGATTCTTCCTTGAGCCAGTCAGTCCAGTGAGTGGTGAAGCAGCCACCACCACGGGACTGGATCTGCTGCTGCAGGGGCTCGACGCGCCAGTCCCCGCCTGCGTGCTTGATCGGCTGGTCGAGATACTCGCCCGTCTCGCTGATGGCAATGGTCCGATTCCCCTGTCGCCTGCCTTTTTTTGGCTGTTGTTTATTTTTTTAATATTTATCAATTATTATCTGATTTTTGATATCTCATTTTGGCGTAGATGAGGTGCGGGAAGCGGTGGTGAGCAACGAGCGGGCCATGAGCACGCTGAGCAGTGCTGAATTCAAGGCCGCTGTGGGTCCCCATGCGGAGGAGTTTCTCCTACTCCTGTCCCTTCGCGGGGAGGCCCATCTCAGTTCAGACAGCGCCTATGGCCAACTCGCCACCTGATCATCTTCTGCGTGGCCCTGTCGTTTTCTCTTGAAACGGCGCACAAGGCTAATTCCTTTTATGCAGCTATTAAAAAATACCTCAACAAAAAATGGACTTGCACTTACTGGCAGTGCCAGGCCTGTGAAGAACTGCACTAAAGAAGAATACCCCAGCACAACAACAAAGCAACCCAGCATGGCCACTACAAAGGAGGAGTGCAAGATGAAGCTCCAGAGATGAAGAAAGGTAGCCAAGCAGAGCCACCAAATAGGCCTTAACCTTGGGGGGACCTGGTGTGGGAGCAGCACTGGGCATGGCCTTGGGAGTGGCATTGGGTGTGGCCTCACACAACAGAAGCAGCAGAACAGCAAAAGGAAAAGCAACTGTTGACAGACAAGGTGTGGCAAGAGAGGAATGGATGGTCAGTAGCACCAACTCCCATGCCAACATGAAGAGAGGGCAGGCCACCCAACAAACATCCCAGAAACTGCTCACTCTCACCTCCAGCTCTTCCTCTTGTTCCTTGGCAACTTCTTCAAAGGAGAGCACCATCCCACAATCCCAAGAGCAAGCTGCAGAGCAAGAAGAGAAACAGAGGAGAGCACATGAGCAAACTTCACCCAACACAGACAACCATCACCCCTCTATCACCTTCTCTTGTCATGAGATTCTCCTCCCAGCCAGTGGAATTGACTATTGGTGGTGGGGAGATGAGGTATGGGGAAGTGGCTACATACAGCAAGTGATGAATGTGTGGCCAGTGGGCCATGAATGGGCCAAGCAGTGCCTGTATGCATGTTGTAAAAGGTGAGCATCATCTACCTGTCCTCAAATGTTATCTCAAGCTGTGTGGTGTACCTGCAACCCAACTGCACTACTCTGAAGGAGATGGAGAATTTTGGGATCTAGCAATGCTGTAAAGTCCTCTCAGTTCTTGTCAGTGAGCACAGGCTCCATGCCATTGTACCACAGGTAATAGAACATATATCTGTTGTGGTGGTGGGATGTTTCAGCAAGTGTGTGTGCATGTGTGCATGCATGTGGGTGTGCATGTGTGTGTGCATGACATGCCATCTGGTCTGTGCTGATGAATCACACCTGGGTGACATGAACAGGAGTTGCAGGCTTGGTGCCAAGGAGCAAAACAAAGCCCTCCCACACACCCTTCCAGGGACCATCCACAAACCTCTAGGTGATTGATGAGAGCACACACACAACCCAGAGACACTTCTTCATCTTGTGGTATGTCTCCCAGCTCAACACTGTGGGTGAGTACATTGGTTGTGCAAAGACACTCTCCTCACTCCTTCATCACCACCTGCACACTGTCTCTCAGCACCAAGCACCTCTTCACAAGCACCAACCCTCACAGCCCCACACAACCCCACTCACCCATCCACCTCTGTCACAATAATGCATGACCACTCACACCTTGTGGCCTACCTGGGCACTGGCGCCTCCACCACCTGCCCCATGCTCAAAGACCATCTCTGCACCTATGAGCAACTCTACATCAATACCATCAAGAAGACACTGGATAAGTATGACCACAATTTCTACACTGGGGCAAGTATGCTGTGGAGGACACACTGCAGAGAGTTCACATACCTGTGAGCACTCACAGTGTTGAGTGCACCTTCTCAACAACTGACTGGCTGTTGACATTCCACAGTCCTTCCCTCCACACAGATCTTCTCTTGGTGTCTGTTGCATCCCACAAAGCCCCCTTCCCACTCCCTCTGCATGGACCACTATCTGCTAGCATATGGGGTACAACGCCCCCCTCTCAGTCATGACATGAGCCTAACAAAGCAATGCAGGTTAAGGAGGAGGCATGCAACCTCCTCAACAGCTGTCTGTCCTGGCCTGCTCATCCAGAAGTGGAAAGCTGAAATCTTTGCTGCCAAGCAGGGTGAGATGGGTCAAGTCCAATGCCAATGTGAGTGTGCAACAGTGGATGAGGAGATCCTTCACCACATGGGTGGCCAAGGGAAGCTCACCAACAAGCTCACCAATCCTGAACCATTGCACCCTACAAGGAAGAATGCAAAGTATTGTTGGGAGTCAGCCAATGAGGCATGTGTACCAATGAAAATGACCAGAAAGTGTACACTATGCTTTGCCCAGCTTTTTGTTGGAGGAGCATACAATAAAAGCTAAAGCTGATGTGATGGTGGCATACCACTATCACACCATGCACCTCACACAACAACAAGTTACTCAGTGCATTGAGAAGAGGGTTCCTGCCCATGTCCTTTGCTGCATCATTGCCTTTGTCACTGCCCAAGAGCCACTGCTCTGGGGAATGCACTGTGGCATGCACTTCTACTGCCATTTCATGCTCATGACTCTCTACAAGGACTGCTATGCTGTTGGCCAGAACCAGCTCTATGAGGAGGTCAAGATGTGGATCCTCTGCTTGCTGAGGTCGCTCCACCACAATGTCCATGTGCTGTGCCTTGTCCACAAGAAATGGGCGCAGTTGGTGGTGACCCTGGGCAACCTGACCACCTGGTGTTATCTTGCAGCAGAGCTCAACCTTGCAGGAACAGTCAAAGGTGCATGCCTGTGGATGGACAGCTTTGATGTCCCTCTCTCTGGCGTCAGCAAGATGTCAAAGAAAGACCCATTGTGGAGCTACAAGCTCAACTCGCCTAGCCAGCGCTTCATGGCCCTGCTTGATGCATGTGGCCAGTTCTGCATGCTGTGGGGTGGGTACTCCCAAAAAGATTTGCAGGGCGTACAACTTTACTTTACCCTTTACGGTATGTACGCCTCAATGGGAGAAGGGTGTGCCACCCCATGCCACCAACTTTTTATCATTGTTGCTCTCAAACTTGCCTTGGCTTTTCAACGAAAAAGGTACCACTTAGCAACAAGACAACGACCAGGTTTCCCATACTGCTCACTGCAGTGACCAGGCCGGCTGGGTCCGCCCAGCTATGGCAGTGCCCAGGCCTGTGGAGAAGAAACGCACTCACTATAAAGAACACTTAACGCAACAACAACAGCACCCCATCATGACCAGTACAAAGGAGGAGGGTAAGATGAAGCTATTCGACCCGGAGATGAAGATCCCGTCGGACAAGAAGCTGCCGCGGCTGCAGACCAAGATGCTGATCGACAACAAGTGGGTCGATGCCAAGGCCGGCAAGACCTTCGCCACCATCAACCCGGCCACGGGCGAAAAGATCTGCGACGTGGCCGAGGCCCACGTCGAGGACGTCGACTGGGCCGTGCAAGCGGCCAACAAGGCCTTTCCCAATTGGTCCAAAACTCCCGGTAATTCTCCCAGTCCAACCTACTGGGTAAAAATTGAACCTGGTCAATT
>NW_004457335.1:6779-12464 GCF_000313135.1 Acanthamoeba castellanii str. Neff | reverse complement strand
GTGTCGACAAAAAAACGGACAACAGGCTACAACGTACTGGACGCGGCGCTGCCGTTCGGCGGGTGGAAGGAGTCCGGCATCGGGCGCGAGCTGGGCGAGGAGGGCCTCCACAACTACCTGGAGCACAAGTCCGTCTGCGTCTCGCTCGAGGAGTGACCCACGCACATGAGCCTTCGAATCGCAGAAGCCCTGTTGCACTCCATCACGCAAGCGTGTGCCGTGTGTGTCGTGTGTCGTGTGCGCATAGAGTGTGGTTGAACCGGTTTGTTGGGGGAATGCTGCTTACTGCGGCCCCAGGGTGGCGTTCATGGCCTTTTCCAGGAGCGGGAGGTAGGTCGGGTTCATGTGCGTGCCGTCCAACTCGTAGGCCGTATTGAAACCTGGTGGAAAATCGCCGTAGTTGAGTTCAACACGTGAAGTGAGGAGGAGGAGGAGGAGAAGAAATCACAGATGCGCGTGACCACAAAACTAGTCGATCGTACCGGTGCCGTCGGGTGTGAGAAGGTCGCCGAAGAAGTCGAGCCAATGAAGGCCGGGCGTTCGCATGACGTGCTCCTTGTACACCTCGTTGAACTGCTTAACGATGTTTCTTTTTTCGGAATTATTACGTTATTAACATCAAACAATCAATGTAAATAATGAGGAGAAATACATAAATAATAATATGAATAATAAATAAAGGTAATACTAATAAGGCATGGAAACAATATCGAAGGGGGGGCGTACCTGGTTTCGTTGAGGACGGGCACGACGGGGTGAATGTAGATGTTCCACTTGTACTTTTGCCTCAGCTCCTTCAACACGTTGATAAATATTTGAATCGTGACCTGCAGGTGCACGCAACGCGCCACAGCGCCAGCTTCAACTCCCATCATCATGCCACATAATAAAAATTGCGCGAAGAAATAACGTATCGCTGTACCTGTGCGCCCTCCTTGAGGTCGCGGTAGCGGCACTTCTCAACGGAGACGATGAGCCCTTCACGGCAGTCGATCTCGCCGAACAGGAAAACTACGTCTGAATGCGGAGGTACTGTGCATACGCGGCACGTCTAGTCAGCACACTCCCAGAGAAAACAACACGCAACACGCAACACGCAACTCACCACACACACACACACACACACACAAGAGAGAGTGTGTTGCGTACTGGTGGACACGACGTTGTAGAAATTGTTCTTGGGGAAGAACACGCTCTCGGGCCTCAGGTGCCACATCTTGAGGCCCGTGACCAGCATGGGCTTGAGCAGCCGCTCCTCGCCCTGGCGCCAATTAATTTGATAAGTGCGTCAGTTAGTTTGTGGAAGAACAAAAACACGCTGCGTGAGGGTAGGTCCACACAATCGGGCATGTACCTTGATGTTGAGTGTGTGCCAGGCCGTGGCCATGCTGTGGCTGTCGCCGGCCACGTAGAGCGGGCGGTTGTCCTTAAGCGGAAGCCTGGCAATAAAGAATTGCATTAAATTTATTCGCCGTGTGTCGTGTCGTTGGTCGTGTCGTTGGTCGTGCCGTGCCGTGTCGTTGGTCGTGTCGTGTCGTTGGTCGTGTCGTGTCGTGTCGTTGGTCGTGTCGTTGGTCGTGTCGTTGGTCGTGTCGTGTGTAGTGTACTTGTGGTAACCCATTAGCTGGGCGATGCAGCAGTAGTAGGCGAGTTCGTTGCGGATCGTGGTGGTGTGCAGTTCGCGTCCCTCGCGCACGGGCTCTGGTGGTGAACGAGTTCAATGAGTCGACTAACGGCCGCGCACGAGCGATGTGAGTGAGGGCACAATGCGCACCTATGAGCTTGACGAGGGCCTGGACCAGATCGAGCGCGCCCACGATGAAGACGATCTTGGCCAGCGTGCAGAAGAAGGCCAGCAGATCGAGCTCCTCCGCACTGTATGGTCGCTTAGGTCCACCGCCGCTCTTCTTCTCCGGTGTTTCTTTCTCCGCCTCCTCTTTGTTACTGTCGCCGTCAGCGGACTCTTCGGGGTTTTTCTCTGCGCCAGCATTGGACTTCGCCTTGTTTTGTTTCTTGCGTTGATTCTGTAGACACACGCACAACACACAACACACACACACACACCAAAGAAAACGTTTGCGACACCGAATTAGCATCTGTACAAAAACACTCAACAATCATCAAGTTACGTACTTTGCTAATCTTGTCTCTTCCGTGTCTCTGCATCTCCTGATGCCGCCCCGAATGCTCGAGCAGGTCCTCGACGTCGGCGATGGCGCGCAAGATGTCCGCACAGGAAAGTGTCGACACGTCGTCCGACACGAGCGTCATCTGCGCGTTAGCCTTGCAGAACGCCTTCACCTCGTCGAACGCTCGCTGGTATTGGTTCAACACCTAGTCGACGCGCAGACCACATGTCAATATTGCGTTGCGTGTTGCGTTGCGTTGCATTGGTTTACCTCCAAACCGTGGATCAGATTGAGGGCATATGAAGAAGATTGGGGCTTCAGGGCCAGCGCTTTGAGGTACAGCTGGGTTGACTCATGAACGGCTGTGTGTGCGGTCGTGTGCGTGTGTGCGTGTGTGTGTGTTGCGTGGTGAAGAGAAGAGGGTAAGTGATCAGAAGCAGCCGCGTAGAGTCGAGAAATAAGCAGTACCGCCATAGTCTTTGATGACTGTCGCTAGGAAACCGAAAGCAGCGGCCGCAGACGCAGGAACGGCGGCCAGCTCTTGAGCCAACTGTAAGCGTCGCCACCACAACACTGATGCATCAGCACTGATGGCCACCAACGGTCAACAATTCCAATAGTACGAACCATCTCGACGCCTCCCTCCCCGCGAAGAATGTGGGTGATCTGCTGCCGCGTCTCCACGTGATCGGGCTTGTGCACCAACACGCGCAGGAAGACGTGCAGGGCGTCGGTTCTCTTGTCGACCTCCACCAGTGCCTTCCCGTACTCCACCAGCGCGTCGTCTTCGTTTTCGTCCTCCTTGAGTATGCTCTGCATGATTGGATAATTATTATGTCGTCAGACTTCGAGAGAAAATAGACAATAACAGAAAATAGAAAAGAAATAGTTCGTGTCGCCATCGTGATCCGATGGTGAGAGAGCTCTCGTACTGTGTAGATCTGCACAGCGCTGTCCTTTTGACCGGCACCGTACATTGCCCGGCCAGCAAGGACCTGCATTGTCATGGGGAAAAAGAAATGATTAATATGATCATTTACTCGGTTGAGGGCGGAGGCGGAGGGCGGAGGCGGAATGCGGGGAGGGGCGGAGGGCGGAGGCGGAAGTGCGGGAGGGCGGAGGGCGGAGGGCGGAGGGCGGAGGGCGGGAGGGGGCGGGAGGGCGGAGGGGGCGGAGGGGCGGAGGGGCGGAGGGGCGGAGGGGCGGAGGGGCGGAGGGGCGGAGGGGCGGAGGGGCGGAGGGGCGGAGGGGCGGAGGGGCGGAGGGGCGGAGGGGATATACAAAATTCGTGCGCATACCTTGAATTTGTTGAGGGCCGACGGCGACTGACCAGCCTTCTTCGCGGTGGCCAAGGCATTCAAGTAACATTGGAGCGCTTCCGCGTAAGCTTCAGAGGCGTAGAGGCAGTCGCCGAGCCTGCGTTAAAATCGTAAATGACGGCACAAGAACTGCGCAAAATGGAGTGGTTGGGCGTACGTACGTAGAGTGGAACTCGGGGTCCAGTGAATGGACCTCGACGCCACGCATCAAGTACGGCAGGGCCTTGTCGTAATTCTTGACGCTTAGCCATATCTTGCCTGCACACCAGCTGTGCGTGAGCAAAACACTGTGGCGTTTGTGGACCACACGGACGCAAACAAACAAACAAACAAACAAACAAACAAACAAACAAACAAACAAACAAACAAACAACCAAGCAAGCGCAAGCAAGCGCAAGCAAGCGCAAGCAAACAAACAAACAACATAGGGAATGAAGTGGACGCACCCAATTGCAAGAGGCACATCTTCTGGTTTGGAATAAGAGCCAGCACTTGCTCGAATATGGAAACCGCGTGCTGTAGCCAACAACCGCACACAGAGGCACACACGACACACGACACACGACGCACGGCAGAGTAAAATATAAAAGAAGCGAACAAGAAGACCAGAAGCCGAGTGGGCGGTACTCTATAGTTGCCCTTCTGGCGCGATTGCTCGGCGATGGCTAACGAATGTTCGATGTACTGCCGCACGGCGGGATTGGCGGCCGTGCTCGAGTCGAGCGGGTCCGGCAGGGCAGGCGCCACCACGTCGTCGCTGCACCTGTGTACGGAGTCAACGCGCGTGGAAGTGACGGTCAGCGCCTCGAGACGGAACGTACCCGTGAGTAGCATTCAACGCCGAGAGCCGCAAGGCGGACATGAGCGCGGTCGGATCGGACGACGCGGCGGACGGCGTTGATGAAGAGGAAGACGACGAAGAGGACGAAGTAGAAGTAGACGTGGACGTGGACGTAGTAGCGGGAGTAGTAGTGGACGAAGGCGAGGCGGCAGTCGGGGCTGATGGTGCAGGAGCGGCAGACTTCGACGGGGTCGCGGAAGTGGCTGGTGGCGAGGAGGCCAGAGCGACGACGTAGAGGTCGGCTCGGTCGTCAACAGACTTGACCACTCGTGCGTCTTGCTTGTACTGCCGCTTCCTGTGGTACCGCAGGTGGGCAGAGCAAGATAACATGATTAAAAAGAACATAAAAGAAATAAAATTATGGCGTACTTTTCGTTCATCACGGCGAGTGAGGGAGGTAGTGAGTGCCCTGCCGGTGCGTGCCGCTTGTTGTACGCCACCACGAATTTCTGCACAATACATCAATTAAATCAGATCTGATTGATATCAATATTGATTAAATGATCGAGCGAACCGCACGTCTAAAAGGTCGCTAAAGGTGTCCGGTGCATCGTTGGCCAGCGTCAGGATGAGCGTGTACTCGGGCAGCCCGCTGCCCTCGAAGTGGAGGTACACCTTCATCTCGCAAGGCGAACAAGGAAAAACAATTTTCTTTTTACTTTCTTTCTTTCGCACCACCAACCACTACGCTGGCTTCTTGGTCGGGCGAGAAGGCGGTGGTGCGGCGGGTGCGGTGAGATGGAGCCGCAGCTGCGGATGTCCGCAATAGCTTCGCTTCTTCTTGGAACGGTCCAGGAACTGCTGCGCGCTCTGGCTCAGGCCCTCCCGCGGCGCCACGATGAACGTGCAGCTTCCGTGCCCCGCTATGCATCAAGCGTTGGCGTGAGTACGTGCCACGGTGTGTGTCGTGTGTGTCGTATGTTGTGTACCAAGCGCAGAGCATCCAACTTCGAGCGCGCTGAGCTGGGTGACCGGGGCTTTGTCGCCCTGGCTTGCGCTCAGACACTCGTTGATGAATCCCGTGATGTAGCCCGCGCTCATGACGCACACCGGCGATCGCTTGCTGGCGACTCTCGTTGACGTCGCCTCGTCAGCCCGCGACTCTCGCCTCTCGTGCGCGGCGCCTTTCTCCACTTCGCTCGACTCCGCCTCCGTCTGGCGTGTCTCCGACTCCTCGCGCGCCTTCCACGCCTCGGCCTCCGCGCTGCCCAGGCGTAGGTTTTAGTTGAGTGTTACGCCCACACAGCACACACGCGACCGCACACACGACCGCACACGCCGAGTAGGTAAAGTACTTGCGGTGGACCACGAGCTTGAGGAAGAAGTTGGACAACTGGTCGGGAGCGGTGCTGATGTGTGCGTGCTTGGCCTGGATGCGCATCGTGCCCCAGCCCAT
>NW_004457335.1:3142-4585 GCF_000313135.1 Acanthamoeba castellanii str. Neff | reverse complement strand
TCGTGGTCGTGGCCGCTCTGGGCCGGCCCACCTGCGACCCCGAGTGCGACAGTGTGTCCGCTGTGTCGACATCGGACGCACTGCGATGTGTCGACAGGGCATTAGCGATGTGGAAGTAAATGGTGAGTGGTGGGAGCTGTACCTGCGATTGTTACGGCGTGCCCTTAGAGTCCCGTGGCCCATTTCCGAGCCGCTTCCCTTGCGCGATTTGACCTGGCTCGACTCGGTGCTGGTTTCCTGCGAGGTGGTGTCTTCGCTCGCCGGCTCCACCCACAGGCTGGGCTGCGATTGCAGCGACAGGGCGTACAACTCATCCTGCACACACGACACACGACACATGACACACGACGCGCGTGGTGGAGATATAAATCGAAGAAGAAAGTTGAAAAAAATCTGAAGCGGTGGCACCTACCTCGTCATACATGATCTCCATGGCGAGTGACGAGATGTACTGTTTGGCGTCCGGCTGCCCGGTCGAATCCAGTGTGTAGGACACGCTCTGGAAGGTTTTCACCTCGCTCACGCGCTCATAGAGCAAATTTACATACTTGCCGTTGATTGCGCCTGCGCCCAAGGACCCAGTCAGCTCTGTGTTGCGTGCGTGCGTGCGTGCGTGCGTGCGTTTCGGTGGTGGAGAAAAATACCGTCTGGCAGGTACTTCTGGTTGCCGTCGTTGATGAAGGTGAAGTCGCGCAGATAGATGCCAAAGTAGGGCAACACGGGCGTCTTCCGCTTCTTGAGTTCACGCCGGTAGTGCCTGAAGTTGTGCTGTGGGCTCATAAGCGTGTCGATCTCGCGCCACTGCTCCTTCGCCTTGTCCGACACCCGAGCCCACAGGCCCTTCAGCCGCTGCAGCGAGTTGTGATTGAGACCTGTGTGAAACGAGTACGTTTCAGCATCAACGTTAACGTGTGTTAGGTGTGTTGTGCGTGTGTGTGTGTGTGTGTGGTGCGTGAGGTGGCGGTATGCATGTGCAGGGTGATACCCGAGACGATCTCCATGAATGTGTTGAAGTTATTGAGAAGCAGGCACTGATTCGCCAGGCGAATGAACTTCTCTAGCACCTGCACCTGCAACTCGGCCTTTCTGGCCATCAGGATCTCCCGGGCCACCCAGTGTGCCACCTGAAAATTGGATAAAATTGGGGTTTCGGTGAGTCTCGAGCTTACGTCTATGGGCGTATACCAGGGGCTAATAGTGCGTACCATGTTGTACTGTGCGATGAGCGGCTCGAACAGTGAGTCGCCGTCCTGGTTCTTTACGGTGAGTAAACTGCGGAGGTCCACGTCCCTGAACAACTGAAACTCGACCACCGTGAACTCTCTGTGTTGTTACCACACGTGGTCAGTGGCAACGACACGACCAACGACACGTGCGGCAAAAACAATGTCAGACAGGAACGAACCTGGCGAGCGCGGGCTCGGGAATGTCCAAGAATTCAAC
>NW_004457335.1:0-1376 GCF_000313135.1 Acanthamoeba castellanii str. Neff | reverse complement strand
GAGAGCAAGAAGGGGATTCCGTTATGCCAGGACTGGTGCGACATGGTCTACAGCTCGTGCCCCGCCCGATTCGTGAGCCAGGTGCTCCAGGCCGAGCTGCGGGATTGGTGCCTGAGGCCCGGCGCCGAGATCCGAAACACCGAGGCCCAAAGCAAGATCAAGCCACCCATCAACTGCTTCCACACGCCCATCCCCGACCCCATCGACATCTGGGGTACGCCAACGTTGCATTGCAACCGCCCAGTGACAGTGATTGTGGTGACTTAGTGTGGCGGAATGTGTGCAGATTTTACGGAGAGGCCCATGCGCAACCCGTTGATGTGGACGCTGGCCGGGTTCGGCGCTTACATGGCGGCGGCGCTGTGTCTGGCGCTGGCCGCCGTGGCCGTCTTCCTCCACATGGAGCGCAAGCGACGGAAGCAGAAGCGCCTCACGACCGCCCTTCAGCAGCTCGGCCTCGCGCTCGACTGATTATCCTTCGCCACCTCCCGTCCAGCTCCCCTCGATGCAGTCTCAACATGTTCATACCATTCATACCACAACCAATAAATTATCAAACATACTGAAGAAATTTTTTGGTACACATGAAGAGAAGAGAGAGGGGCTTAGGCCATGTCGACGACGTAGTTGGCTGGGAAGTGACCCCGTCGCTTTGTTGAAACGAGCTCGCCTTCCCACCAACCCGAATCCGACCTGTGCGTTCGAGTGTGCGATGTGTGCGTGCGGAGTGTGCGGTGCGTGTCAGTGAGGCCATGATGGAAAACAGGCGCAGAGAGACGTGATACCTCTGATGAACGATGATGACCTCATCGAAGACCAGGTCCAGTTCGTCGTCACGCTGCGCCTGGTACTCGAAGGCCACTCGCGCGCGACCTCCGCCGGCGGCCGGTGACGAAGCCGCGCCCACGGGCTTTGCGTCGGGTTGGCCGCGCGGCGTGAATAGCGGGTCGCCTGCCGCGTCAGCCACCTCCACATACACGCCCTGCACCAGGCCCACCTGCCCCTGCCGCTTGGCTGCCCCCGCCCCGCACCACGCGATGAGAACTTCGCACACGCGTGCGTGTGCGTGTCGTGTGCGTGTCGTGTCGTCGCACTTACCGAGGTACCACGGCTTCTCGTCGCAGTTCTCGTTCATCTCGACGGTGAGAGTGTCCCCCACGCTGCTCTCCAGCTCGTACTTGAACTTGGGTGCGTACCCATGTACGATTCTTGCCTGCGCGCGGTGGTGACGTGTCGTGTCAGCACCGATCTACGGTGCGTGGTGGCGGGTGGCTGGAAAAGCCTTTCTTTTCGGGTGCCCCGCGGGCACTGGGCGACGATGCGGGCCTTGAGCTGGGTGCTCTCCTGCTCGGCCTGCGCGAGCAGCGCCCGGTACC
>NW_004457336.1:12763-14823 GCF_000313135.1 Acanthamoeba castellanii str. Neff | reverse complement strand
CTCCCTCGGCGCCGGCGCCGGCGGCAGGTTCATAGGGAGTGTCGTCGCGGCTCGCCACTGGTTCGGTAACTGCACCCGCCGAGGGCGGTGCGACGTCGGCCGCAGTCGGCTCGGCGGGCTCTGCAGCGGCTGGAGTGACAGCGCCCGCACTGGGCGATTCGGTTGCGGGGGGCGAGGTGGTGTCTGGCTTCCCGACCTCCATGGCTTCAGCTGATCCGGTCGGCCCTGTGCTACTCGGTTCGAGTTCCATCTTCGCTCTGATTATTAGGAACGAGAAAATGATTTTTGATGAGCCTCAGCATTATGCCGAGAGATAGGAGGAGATTGAGGCAAAGTGGCGAAAAAGGCCTTGAGAAAGTGATGAACTCATCACCGAAGGAGATGAAAAGAACGTGAATTTTTAGGTACATACACCCCCACCAAATTTAACCGAAATGACCATCCTAAGGCGGAAAGGAACTGAAGGGGAGCTAAAGATGAGTGCGGTACCCTCTTCGTGCGAACAAGGCGAGAGGTCCTCAGGCAAAAACGGCCGTTGTGAAAGATTAGAGTATCGGTGTGCCGAAGGTGCCGTTTGTACGTTCCCGAAATTTTTACTGTTTTATTGGCATTACTCGCATTCCGGCGATTTAGAAATAATTATAATAATTATTATCAGCGCTGGCACTCGAGGGCGTCGGGACTGCAGCCGTCGTACGGCCGCACGCGCGGGTCGTCGAGAAGCTTCTTGCGCACACACGCGCACCTATGTGTTATGCACAGCAAGAAGAGGTGAGCATTGACGATTGATGACGATGGTTGCAACAGTTGCAGCTGCGTGGGCAGTGAGGAGCTCTGTGAAGGCCAACCTGGGGTTCTGCGCGCGAGCGCTCTTGAACTGGCGGGGATAGCCCTTCCAGGATCTCTCGATGCCTGCACGCAGTAGTATGTGGAGTATGAGAAGAGAGTCTGACTTTGATGCGGCCCGTGGACCACGGGCGTACCGCCGCTCGATTCGGTGCACCAGACGGTGGCGCCGTCCTTCTCCGTCCACCTCGAGTTACACTCTGGAAACTGCTGCTTCTCCTCGAGCTCCTGATCCACTCTAGATGATGTGCGTGCGTAAATATCGCGGTTGGTGGCCCATATATGGCGCTGTTAGAATTGAGAGGCGTACACAATCTTGGCCTTCTGGAGCTTCTCTTTCACCTTCTTGAGCGCGGGCGTAGCCTTGCCGGCCGCATCATAAAAATCTCCCTGTGTACGAGGAACGGCGCACTGTGAGCATCATTTCACGAAGCCACAAGGTTGAAGAAGGCATTGGGTACCAACGACTTTGCCCAGGTACTTGTACTGGCGTTCGAATTGGGTTTGCCACTCTTTGATGGCCGCCACCTGTTCGGGTTCGAGGTCGGTCACGTCGTCCGTGAGATTCTCCTCCTCAAACTCGCCTGCGCGGAGCGAGCGAGGCAGTCATCGATCGCGTTAGCAAAGGTGCTAAGGTCGGCAGGCAGGCAGATGCGCACCCGTGGCGAAGGAACGCGAGGCGTCACGCCCGGCAAAGAAGGAGTAGGACCCCCCCTTGGCGTAGAATCTCTTCCCTTCCGTCACGTCAAAGACCTTGCCTGCCCACACACACCACCACACACACGCACACACGCACACACGCACACACACAATGAAGCGCGTGAGACGTCTTGCACAGGAAGGGGGGCGCACGTGGGAAGGGAAGAGAGCGCACCAAGAACACTGAGTAGAATGGGCTTGGCCGGGTCGCTGCCATCATGCAGCCGCAGCTCATCTGCGGAGAAGATCTTGGAAACAACCTTCGCCTTCTTTGCGACAGGCTTCGACGTCGCGTTCGGCCCGTTCTTGGGCTGGAAGAGCTGTGCAATAGTGGCGGCAGCCTGGACGAAGCCCTCGTCCAGCTGCTTCACGATCTGGGGTTCGTAGTGGAGAAGATAGACCGCTACACCGACCAAGAGCGCGAGCAGCAAGCAAACCACCGCCAGCGTTTCGTAGATGCGGGCGGTTGACGATGATGAAGATGATGGAGGCCTTCTTGGATGGCCTCGCTGGCC
>NW_004457336.1:0-1215 GCF_000313135.1 Acanthamoeba castellanii str. Neff | reverse complement strand
GGTCATGTTGGTTAGTTGCTATTGCAGGCGCCGCGCCGGAAGTCTCCTTGGATACCTTGAGTACTTCTATGATCTTCTCCACCACGGCGGTGTGGGCATTGCGCTCGTAGCTATCAATCACCCACGCGGCGAGCCACAGGCATATGGTGTTGAACCTGCCGAAGCACCCATAACCATATCGGGCACTTCAGCACAAAAATGGCTAATCCACCCGAGGGGATGACGTTAATGGCTACCTCTGAGCGAGCGCGGTGATATTGGGGGCGAGCTCGTTCTTGTTGGGTTTCTGCCAGGCGTTGTCGAAGAGCTCGGTAGCTCGAATCGCGGAGAAGTACCTGGCACGGGAGAGATAACCCAGTGAGACGGAGATGTGGCGGTGTGTGGCGGAGGAGGGGGGGGGGGGCGGACAAGCTTGTACGTACCTCCAGTCGATGAGCGTCAAATAGCAGGCGATGTCAACTCGGCATTACGAACCACCTCAAGCTCAAGTACCTTCGCGTGCGTCCACCCTTGGCCCCTCGCTCGCATTTCAGTTGATCATACGCCGTTTCGCCGTTTGCGACCAAACCCTGGTGGGCGACCTTTATTAGGAATTTGGCTTACGTACGTTTTTATGGCAAATTCTGGCGTCATGGCTGCAGTGCGTTGCTGGGCCGACTCCACGCGCGGCCAAGCAAGACGCGGCTGTGGTGAGCACCCCCTTCAGCAGCGTTCGGTCAAAGGCCGGCGCTAAGCTTCTCTCGGGCGAAGCTGAGCAGGTCCTCCCCGAGCCTCTTGTCGTTCTCAAAGTCTGTGGGGTGCGAAGCAATCACGGTGAGATCGATCGATGCAATGAACGAACAACACCCAGCTTGGGCTGTGAGTGGGCAGAAGTAATAGTACCGTCGGGGCAGTTTTCGACCCATCGTTGAAGGAAGGCGCCCACCAGGTTCATGAAGGCGGGGCCATCGTCCTTGTGTTCCTTGGCCTTCAGCGACTCCTGCAGGGTGTTGAGCAAGTCGTACGGTGTGCCGTACTGCGGGTAGGTCACGAAGAAGAGCTTCTGCTTCTCGGGGTCGTTGGCTCGAAGCACTGAGTCCACCAGCGAGACGAAGAGGCCTCTGTACGCCATGGGCCTGGGTTATATACCTACCTCGGTGGAGTCTAGTCTCGGACGTACGTCGGTGTGGTGTTGCTGCGCGGTGCGTCCTTTAATGGTTGACTGTGCTGAAGCCA
>NW_004457337.1:20728-21279 GCF_000313135.1 Acanthamoeba castellanii str. Neff | reverse complement strand
AAAAAACAACCAAAACTCCCTAAGTCAGAAAATCACCACTAAAAACTCCTTTTTTCTTATGACAAGAAACAGAAACACCATGCACAAGCCCTACCCACAACAAGTTTGAAGACTTGACAAGTTTCAGGGTGTATAACATACACACACACACACACACACCCCATCCTTGTACCTCCAGATCTGAGCCTTATGCACATGTGCCACTCTTTCAATTAGACACAATTACATTAAGAAATTATTATGCACCAGGACTGAAAATGGGCTTGTTGGAATCGTCTCATGGAGACGATTCCAATAATGCCTAGAACGTTGAGAATAGACAACTTTTTTTTTGTAATATTTCCTAAGTTTGATGATCATGTCTTGCCAAGCATCTGTTGACACAATGACTAGAGCAATCCTACTTGAATCAAGTATCATTGCAAAGCTCTTGAGGAGAGCTAAAAGATGATCATATCCAAAGGCTGAGAGGATAACATTTCAAGGACATAGAAAATGGTATTTGTAATTATCTCGGTAATGAAACATTTCCAAGTCAAATGGTATAAGAT
>NW_004457337.1:6914-20531 GCF_000313135.1 Acanthamoeba castellanii str. Neff | reverse complement strand
GCTCTTCATTACCCCTTCCACAGCTTACTCCTTTTTAGAAATATGCTGACAACTCATCACATACACATACACAATACTCATACAGGCCTCTACACCATCTTCATCAGTCAAGCAAACAAGTCCTATACCTTCAATCCAGAGTCACTGCTGGTCCAGGACATCACCAAGATTCCCAAGCTCATGGCCTACAAGAAGCCCTCCCTCATCAAGAGGTGGAACCCAAAGTGGGTCCACATTGCTCCTCAAGTGCATCAACTGAGTATGTATTTTGTTCATGTAACTTGGTGGCACATTTCCTACCAACAATAGGTCATGTCTTCTATCAGCTTGTCCTCACTGCCTACACCTCCAGCACCAAAGCATGAAGCATTCTCAACTACACTCCACTTCATGCTACTCCACTTCATGCCTGCTTCCATCTCAACTTCAGCTACCACATCAACAGAGCTTCTGCACAACCAAACAAAACCAAGACCAACATCATCACAAGTGCTATCAACAGCATCCTCATTCACTCCAACCCATCCACCATCACATCCTGGATTTCAGCAGCCCAGACTGTGGTGCATCAACTCACCTCATCCAGTACCTCAACTTCTTCTCAACCTTCACCCCACTCTTCCACAGCATCAGCTCCTAGCACCCCTGCACAGGTTTTCATTCACCCATGCCCTTTTTTTGTCATGTACATGTACACAATGAAATATATCACTTACTCTCAAAATCAGTCCCAGCTGTCAGTGCTGGTGTTTGCTGGGATCTGAAGTCTTGAAAAGGAGGATGGCATTGGGGGCTGGGTGCACAATAAAGTCATCCCAATCATCAGTGGATGGTGAGTAGAGGCTCTTGTTACACCACAGGCAGAGCCCAGTCAGGCTGTAACAGTGGCCAGGGTCAACAGCACTCCAGTCATTGCACCACCAAAGTTGGTAACCCAACACTTGCATCACTCACACTTGTACATTTTAACAGCATCAAAGTGTTCCATGGTGGTGGGCTTGTGTGATAAGAGGTTGGTCTTGGTGGCCCAGGCAAGGATGAGGGCGCACTCAAAGTGAGTATAAAATCAACCAAGAGGGAAGGGAAATTAGGAAGGTCACAAGGCAGGATCCAAGATCCATTGTTTATTTTTTATCAGGAACAACAGCAGCAGCGCCATCCAGGCACCAAGTGCTGCTGTTCCAAAAGGGTTTACAGCCTGTCACAGCCCACAAGCATGTGTGCAGCTGGGAGATGTGTGGATTGTTCCTGCACAAGAAACTTGTGGTCATTTGAAATGAGAGGTCCAGTCATTTTGAAAAGTGATTTTGTTTGTGAGTTTAAGCTCATAAAAATGGTTTTGATAACACAAAAATGGTTTTACTTTAACAATAACATGACAAAATTGGATGCATCTTGAGATATGGCAGATCAAAATTCCATCATAATGAGAGATATGATACTGTAACAGGGCCAGCAGTCAAAGTCAAATTAGTTTGGTGTGGTTGGCATAATGTGAGGATTACTGGGGTAGCCAGTGTTCTTTATTTTATTGGCATGGTGGTGATTGTCATTGAGCACACACCTAGTGGAGGAAGCTTTTTTTTGATGAATTGGGAAGTGAACAAAGGAGTTTATCTTAAAAGTTGGAAAGATTGGAAAGACAGAGTTTAGTATTCACTCCTATCCACATCAGAACCAGAGTGGAAAGGGGAAAGTGACCCAAGGTCAGGCAATTGGTCACTGTCAGAGTTGTGGCTTCTGTCCCTGCTCTGACTCCTGCTCTGGCTCCTGCTATTGTGGTGCTTGTGTTGTGATCCATGGCTGTGCTTGTGGTGGTTGTTGTGGGGTCTGCTGTGTCTGTGGGTGTGGGTGTTGGTATCCTCATGATCTCAATGCTTTCTCTTGTGTGATGGTTCTTAGTAGGGGTTGTGGAGATGGCACCTGTAAGCCCAACTGACATTCTTGCCACAGAGACCCCCTCAATGAATGTTATGGTGCCCCCCTTGCTCAATGCCACAACTCATGTTCCCAATTGATCAATGCTGTAAATGTACTTGATTTTGACACACAACCACCATGTCAACAAGAGGGCAATGAATGCAAACACAAGACACACCTATAGAATCCAAGCATTGCATCCACAATCTGTTGCTCTTAGATGAGCAATACACAAGGAACACAATGTTGCCCCCCTCCCTCTCTGTTCTCTCTTCTTTCTCACCTCCCCCAACATTCTCTGCAATTTTTCCAAGGTCACCTTCAAATTTTGAAACACATTTGGCAACATTTCACACTCAGCCAAACATTTCAAAGCTGCAACAAAATTGTGCTGACGTGTGGGAGCGATCGCCCGACAAGACCCACGATGGATGTGTCCTCTTGGTTTTTTCTGGGGTTTGATTCGCTGCGGCTTGTCTTGGCAAAACAAAAAGCACATGCGTGCATCTCGCTCTCTTAAACAAAAGATGGAGGCCTCATCGCAGGAGACCACGCCGGTGCAACCTCAGGAAGTAGCGGGCGAGGCTGCGCCCCCCACGAAGAGGAGGGAGCCCATGTCCTATGCGAAGCGCGATTTTTTGATTTCGATCGAGAAGGAGATTGCCAAGGATTGGGAAGAGACGAAGCTATGGGAGACGGATGCCCCCAAGGAGGGCGAGGCGGATCAGCCCAAGTATATGGTCACGTTCCCGTACCCTTACATGAACGGCCACCTTCACCTGGGCCACACCTTCACGTTGTCCAAGGCCGAGTTCGCCGCCGGCTATCAGAGGCTCAAGGGCAAGAGGGTCCTCTTCCCCTTCGGGTTCCATTGCACAGGTATGCCCATCAAGGCTTGTGCCGACAAGATCAAGCGTGAGATCGAGCAGTTCGGATGCCCACCCAAGTTCCCCGCGGTGGCTGTCGGTGTGTATCTGCCCGCCCACACACACACACACACACACGCGTGTTTGATTAATTGTTAAATTGTTTATTCGTTTTCGTGTGGCTTTCCGTGCAGGCGAGACCACTGCCGCTGAGCCCGTTCCCGAGAAGAAGAAGAAGAAGAAGGCCGAGCCCACCGCTTTCCATTCTAACAAGGTAGCGCTAAGTCCTTCATCCCCAAAGCGGCGCGTCCTTGAGTGTGGTCTCTCTGTCTCATCAATGTCATTCTCGTCTTCACACCTCAACAGTCCAAGGCCAAGGCCAAGGGCAGCGGAAGGGACAAGTACCAGTGGGAGATCATGGAAGAGATGGGAGTGCCTGAGAGCGAGATTCCCAAGTTCGCCGATGCCCAGCACTGGCTTTACTACTTCCCTCCTTACGCCATGGAGGACCTCAAGGACATGGGCGCCTGCGTCGACTGGCGTCGCTCGTTCATCACCACCGACGTCAACCCCTACTACGACTCGTTCGTCCGCTGGCAGTTCGAGACCCTCAAGGCCCAGGGCAAGGTCCGGTTCGGCAAGCGATGCTCGATCTACTCCCCGTTGGACGGACAGCCTTGCGCGGACCACGATCGCTCGAAGGGAGAGGGAGTGCTGCCGCAGGAGTACACTCTCATCAAGCAGGAGGTGCTCGGCCCTCTTCCCGAGAAGATGCAAGTGTTGGAGGGCAAGAAGGTCTACCTCGTGCCCGCCACCTTGAGGCCGGAGACCATGTACGGTCAGACCAACTGCTACGTTCTCCCCACCGGTACCTACGGCGCCTACGAGATCAACGACACTGATGTCTTCATCTGCGGAGAACAGGCCGCCAAGAGTACGACCATCACTTTGCGCGTCCACGTCTGTGTGATGACCCGCGTGTGACCTGTGTGAACCCGCCCATGTATTCGTTCACAACCGCAGACCTCAGCTTCCAGGGCCACTCCAAGGAGTTCGGCAAGCCTGTGCGCTTGGTAGAGCTTACCGGCCAGGACCTTATCGGTCTCCGCCTCAAGGCTCCTCTTGCCAAGTACGAGGCCATCTACGTGCTCCCCATGCTCTCCGTCTCGCTCGATAAGGGCACCGGCGTGGTGACCAGCGTGCCCAGCGATGCGCCCGACGATTATGCCGCCCTCATGGACCTCAAGAACAAGGCGCCCTTCAGGGCCAAGTACAACGTCACCGACGAGATGGTGCTCCCCTTCGAGGTGGTTCCCATCATCGACATCCCCGAGTATGGCGACACTGCCGCCGTGACGCTTTACAATGAGCTCAAGATCGCCAGCCAGAACGACAAGGACAAGCTCACCATCGCCAAGGACCGCGTCTACTTGAAGGGCTTCTACGATGGCGTCATGAAGGTTGGACCTCACGCCGGAATGTACATTCTCTCCCGTCCGGTTGAAACAGTCGTTTTTTCAATATGGTGGTGCCCTGTGGCTCATTCGGATGATACCATATCTCTCGGTCCCGTTGGCGTTCTGCAGGAAGGTGCAGGACGCGAAGCCTCTCATCAAGAAGGAGTTGATCGACGCAGGTTTGGCCGTCGTGTACAGCGAGCCCGCCGAGACCGTCATTTCGCGTTCAGGTGACAAGTGCGTGTGCGCCCTCACCGATCAGTGGTACATCGCCTACGGTGAGCCCGAGTGGCGTGCCCAGGTACCCTCCACCCTCCACCTCTCTCCGCCCTTCTGCTGGCTGTCTTCTGCTCACTCGCGTCTAACATCCGTCTTGTTCAGGTGGAGGCCGTCTTGAAGGACATGGAGACCTACGGTACTGAGACGCGGCATCAGTTGGAGAAGACTCTCGATTGGTTGAAGGAGTGGGCGTGCTCGCGCAGCTACGGCTTGGGCACGAAGCTCCCGTGGGACACCCAGTACCTCATTGAGTCGCTCTCCGATTCTACGATCTACATGGCCTACTACGCCGTCGCCCACTTGCTCCAGGCCGGCAGCCTCGACGGCTCCGTCACCGGTCCGGCTGGCGTCAAGCCCGAGCAGCTCACCAACCAGGTGTGGGACTACATGTTTGCCCGCGGCGACCTCCCCGCCGAGACCACAATCCCCGTCGAGACCCTCAAGGCTCTCCGCCGAGAGTTCGAGTACTGGTATGTCAGTATTCCTCACCCACCACCACCACCACCACCACCACCACCACCACCGACCTTAGCGATTCTCCGGTGCCGTTCCGCTCACCACCGGAGGGTGGTTTTCTATGTGGGCAGGTATCCATTGGATCTCCGCGTGTCAGGCAAGGATCTGTTCAACCACTTTACGTTCTTCCTCTACAACCACGCCGCCTTCTTCCCCAAGGAGCAATGCCCGCGGAGCGTGCGCGTCAACGGCCACATGCTCCTCAACGGCGAGAAGATGGCCAAGTCGACGGGCAACTTCCTCACCTTGCGCGATGCGATAAAGAAGTACTCCGTGGACGGCATGCGATTCGCCCTCGCCGATTCGGGCGACACTACAGAGGACGCCAACTTCCTCGACGAGACGGTGGACACCTGCGTGCTCCGCCTCTACACGCAGGTCGAGTGGATCAAGGAGACCATTGCCGGCTTGGGCACCCTCCGGGAGGGCGAGCCCACGACCTTCTTCGACCTGGTCTTCCAGAGCGAGATCAACCGCGCCATCACCCTGACCGATGGCAACTACGAGCGCATGAAGTTCAGGGAGGCCCTCCTCACGGGCTTCTGGAACTTGCAATCGGCGAGGGACAACTACCGCCTGGCCGAGAAGCGAATGAACCGGAAGCTCGTGGAGCGGTTCATCGAGGTGCAGACCATCCTGCTCGCGCCCATCTGCCCGCACTACTGCGACTACATCTGGACCAAGCTCCTCCACCGCGCGGGCTCCGTGCGCCAGGCCTCCTGGCCCGCGTCGGGCCCCGTCGACGAGGCGCTCCTGGCCCAAAACGACTTCCTGCAGCAGGCGCTCCACACCTTTTGCATCCGGATCCAGAGCACACGGGAGCAGTTCGTGGACACGGCCAACGGCTACGTCTACGTGAGCGATGAGTTCCCCTCGTGGCACCGGAAGGCCATCAAGGCCCTCCTCCCGCTCTTCGACTCAGCCACCGGCGAGTTCGAGCCCGACTTCAAGAAGAAGATCTCCGACGCCCTCAAGGAGGACCCCTCGCTCAAGCCCGACACCAAGAAGGTCATGAACCTCGTCGCCGACATGCCCAACCGCATCAAGGCCGAAGGAGTCGCCGCCTTCAATCTCGCCGCGTCCTTCGACCAGTTGGCCCTCCTCCACAGCAACCAGGAGTTCTTGCGCGAGAAGCTCGGCCTCGCCGCCCTCACTATTTATTCGGCCTCGGACGCCGACGCCCCCGACCACGACAACAAGAAGGCCACCGCCGTCCCGCTCAAGCCGGTCTTCACCTTCGCCGGCGAGAAGAAGAAGGTCGAGAAGAAGCCCGCCGCCAAGAAGCCCGCCGCCACTCCCAAGAAGATCCAAAACCCGCCTAAGAGCGCCAACTAATCGTTACCCTTGCCTCCGGCCGAACCATCAAGTTTATTGTCACCCAACACGCACATTTTCCTCTTTTTTTTGCTGTAAACAGCACTCTCAGTACTTGAAGCTCGCAATGGGTTGTTTATGTTGGAGGTTCTTTCCAGAAGTTCGGCGTGTTTGAGTGGCTGACTCGCGAACGGATTGCGCCGCTTCACCGGAGGATTGAGCAAGAACGGATCCGTGGCTCGGTGGATCGCCAACGCCGTTCACCCCGGCCGCGATCCAGGCGATCCGATCCGGCCACTCGAATCCGTTGGCGAGCATCCACTGGAGGATCTCGACTTCGTCGTTCAGGGTGACGACGCGACAACGTCCCGCAATCAGCGGCACACTCCGGCGATCGGAGGGCGGCATCAACCGTCGCCGATCACCATCCGCAACTTTGCTTCCAATCATGTCGTCCATCTCGTGGTGCGCAGAGAGTTTATTTTTGTTGGCAAGCAAAGGCGATGGCCTGTGCATGCATCGCGTCCAATAGCTCGGCTTAGGCATCCTTCAGGATCCAATCGGCCAGATCCTGAATGAGAGACACGATTTCGTCGACCAAGGGGCGTTTGTCCACCTCCTCCCATGCCGTGAGATCGATTGGTTGTGATGCTGTCTGGCACACTTTGGCCATGGTGTCCAGCGTGTTGAGGCGGGTGATGATGTCGTGCTTTGTGGATGTGAAGGTCGTCGCCACTTCGTTCATCTTTGCGTGTGCCGATGTGCGCGTGATGTGGTCTCAGCCTTGGCTGCCCAAGTGAGTCCACAAGGCAAATAAATAGCAAAGAGAAACATCTGTTTGGCCATTTCACAACAGGCAGGGACGATGAAAGTGCAGGCAAGATGCTTGAAGGAGTTGCAAAGGTGACAGCACAATTCTTCCTCCACAGATTCAAGCAAGGCGTGGTGGCTGGATGTGCAGTGCTGGCACTGGGTCCATTGGGATTTGCAATGCTGGCCCACACATCTTGGATCCTGGCCTTTGCCCTGTTTGGATGTGGATCTCTGATCATGGTGATAGAGCTGTGGCCCAAGACCAATCCAGTCTACTTGTGGATTGCAGCTACACACTTGGTTCTCTCATGGTGGGCCTTCTGATGATCTGAAAACCAAAAATCATGGCTCTGATTGGCTGATGTGTTTATTGTAGCATGGGAGTGTTGGTGATTCATTACAGCAAAATTTGAATGTCCAAGATGTTGGCCAACCAGGAAGATGGTATGGCTGCCTCTGTTTACTGTGATCATTTGTTTTCATGGCAGCCCTGGATCTGATGGTGATCTGACAATTGGCATTGCTTGGGATTGTGAAGTGCAGAATCCTGAGGAGGATCTTGTTGGGTATGTTGTGTGTTGTTGTCATGGGGTGTGGGTTTATTCTTGAATGCACTGACTGTGCATTGTGGATGGCGATCAGCAATGCTGGATGCTGCCTGTTGATTACTGGCGTCCTGCATGTGCGCAGTCCCAAGTGGTGTGATCTATGGTGCAAAACCCTAACCTCATGAATGCCTCACTGTTGATGATGGTGTTGTAATCCAAGGTGATGATCCAGTCCAGGATGCAAAATCACAAAACTGAATTGACACATTGCAGCCTGCTCATGAGTACATAAGGAGATCTTGTGGTGCTGTAGGGGAGCACCATTCTGCCCAAATGCTGTTCTTAAAGAACACAGAATATCCCTAACCAGTTCATCACACTTGTGATGGCCCAAGTGATGACATCCCAGCAGCTGTGCATTTTAACAATTGGCAATGGCACAAGTTTCTCAATTGCTGCAATTTTAGACTTCCCCTGTCAGATCACCTTGATTCCATGGTGGTACACAGTGAGGATGTATCCAGATGATTGTATGTGGAGATGTGAGATCATGCTCCATGGCATGCATGATGATGTCATCACACATGATGCTATCATTGTTGGCCAACACAATGTTGTACAGTTGCATGAGTTGCTGGTTGGACATGTGTTGCAGCTCCATATTCTCAACACAAATGAGACTAACTCCACATTCCTGGCATACCTTTAATTTAGAATTTTAAAATATTATTGCAAGTGTACATGCACGCCTCCTCCCGTACGGGGTTCAAGTCTTGCCCCAACGTCTGTGTCTCTGGAGGTCTTGGGGAGGACACTTTTCTGGTGTGATTGGAAGAAATTCCAGAGATTATCCTTGACTTCACACTGCCCGACCATGCCTGCCCAACAAGAATGGGCTGAGCAGGTGCATAAAACAGAAGAATGCACTGACATGAAGCTCACTCGTCTCCTGCGTCACTGCTGGCTGGTGATGGGGCTGGCGGTGGCTGCACCGGTGAACTGGTTGAGGGTGAACGTGTAGAGCGAGAGGTTGCCGTCTTGGCAAGCCGTCGCGGGGAAGACGAGGCATTTGCCCAGCAAGGCGTCGGTCACTAGCATGGGAGCGCCGAAGTTCACCTGCTGCTCGGTCTGGAGGATGAACTCCAATCCAGTGTCCGTGGTGCTGACCAGCCCGCCAAGGCCCACCACAAAGCCGTCCCAGAAGTTAAAGGCCGGCACAGCCCACGTTGAGGTTCTAGAGAAGTCCTCCACGTCTGATGATATCCGAGAGATGTGAGACGTGTTAGGCCTGTGGCCAACATCAGACAACAACACCGCACGTACACACACACACACACACACACACCGTTTGGGCGTACCTGAGTTAAACACCCACTTGGTGTCACTGAGTGTGCCAGTGAAGCGGGCGGCGTCGCAGTAGGCTCCGCCTGAGCTCGACATGTAGAGCTGGCTTGAGGGGTTGGCCGCCAGCGCGTGAACCTCGCACCCGCCGCTGTTCAAGGTGACATCGCTGGCGAGCTGGCGGAGGTAGACCGAGTCGAGGGTGAAGGTCAGCGTGCAACCGGCATTGTTAGTGGAGCCGCACTGTGTCGCGTTGCGGCTGGGTCCGGCCGCCAGAACGTAGCCCTCGTCCGACGTGATCGCCACCTTGCCGCCTGTGCGCACGGCCAACCACAGGTTCGGTCGTCATCAACCAGACATGGGGAAGAGGAGGAAGTTTGAATGGGTAGGGAGGTGCTTCTTGAACGTACCAGAAAAGGGCAGGCGTACGCCTTCGTAGCTGCCGCGGGCGAGATCAAAGCGCAGCAGGTGCGTCTCCCAGTCGACCGTCTTGGGTTGGGTGAGCAAGTAGAGCGCCTTGGAGCTAGTCACCACGTCGTACACTCGCACCGACCCCAGAGGGTGGAACTATTGACCCCCCCATTAAGTCTCACTGCTTTGACTCATTGAAGCTGGGTCGGGGGCCGTGAAGCTTCTACCTTGAAGGATGGGGAGCCGCCCCAGGGCTGATTAATCTCCAAGACGCTGGACTGGCCGAGGCCGTTGTTGCGAGCGAACACCAGGTAGAGCCTGCCCCCGCTGTAGGCGGCGCCCTGAAGCTGCGCGTTGGAGGCGGCCATGTGGGCCACGGGGTTGGTGCGCAGCGAGAGCGGCGTCTCGGTCGTGCCCCACACGTCAGTGGCGTAGAGTTCGGCCGACGAGCCCAGCGTGAAGATGATGCTCGGCACCCCCGACTGGCCCTGGCCGATGCTTAACGCGCCTGACAGGGCACCGAACGGCTGCTCGAGGCACTCGGCGGCGGTGGTGGCCGCCGGCTGGACCAGTGACGGCGATGGGGTCGGTGTCAACGCCGCCGAGAGGGCACCCGGTGCGCAGCAGAACGCCAACAGCAGCGCGATAAAGGGAGCGACGACTTCGAGCGGGCAGTGTGAGTGCATGGTGGTGAAGAAGAAGAGACAAGCTTGGCGGAACTTCGACAGAGTTTTGGTGTACCTGTGGGCGCGATCGGCGGAGATAGATCAGCTTTCAAATAATTGTTGGTAGGCCTAATCTTCTCTGGATGTTCTGCTCGCAATCGAGCGAGGATTTCTTTTTGTGTCTCAACCAATAGAAACAGAGCGTAGAAGGGCGAAACTTTCTTGGCCATTCTTCACCACCAGGGGGTGCTCAAAGCCTGGAAAAAACCAGGCGTATTGACAGCATTGACATTTGAGCTGCACGCGGGACTCCGGAAGAGAATCAACTTCTACTCCAGCCGGGGTCTTGTTCTTCAGTTTTTTTGGGCCACTCAACATCTGTTCTTCTCTCCAGCCTCCAAGTGACAGATGCACTTCACACCTACTTGTGGTACGGACCATGGCAGCCATTTGGCGCGCGCGTGTGTGGTGTGTGTTCTCATGACTTCAGTGTTCCTCCCAGTGGCTTCATTGGTCATCCTTTGGGCGCTCCTTGCGGGTGCTACGGGGAGCCCGATTAGCGTGGCCAACGTGGACTTCTGTCGGGGTGACTGCGTCGAGAACATGGGCGTCCCGCAGTGTGCCAGTGGAGTCCTCTTCACGAGCCGAATCGGTGCGTGTGTCACGGGCCAGTTCAAGGATTCGACCGCGAATATCTTTACCAGCCTCGTGGTCCACCCCGTTGCGAACTCGTCCAACTACGCGCTGGACTTCTACAGCGCCTATGAGTGCCGCATTCTCCTACAGACCAACGGACCGTGCGTGAGGGACTCCTGCTGTCCCACCTCCTTCAGCATTGGTTGGGCGGCGGTGGGCAGCTTCATTGTTCGCAATGTAACGGCTTCTCCCCGTGGCGAAAATGCCCCCATTCGGCTCAACTGAGGCCTCCTTTGAACACCACCAGGGTAATAAATCTTATGGAGTTTTTTGATTGGCAGTGCTCAGGGACGAACATGGCCTGCTCATCGAGGGATCTCTGGACGAGCCACGGATCTGTGCTTGCTCGGATTGACGTGCTGGGATGGATGAGTTTGCACATGATGAACGTTTATTTTGTGCCCACTTTGCGTGGGGTTGGAAGCCGAGGTGCTCGCGGAGCACCGCATTTGACCTTGCATGCGAGAACATGGAGGAGGCGCTGGCGACACCACAACTCGTTCATGAGCTGTCGAGATGGATGGGCGACGTGGAGGTGGTGTCGTCGAGGTGGGTGTGCCGCACCTGGCGCGACGTCATGCCGAAACCCGAGCTCGAGCCCGAGCATTGTGCCTTCGAGCTGGTCGAGCGCAATCACGCTCAAATCCTCGAGTGGGCGATCGGACGGGGTGCGGGATCGATGTCGCCTGGTGCGAGCGGTTCGCGCTCAGGCAGGGCCATCTTGAGGCCGCCAAGGTGATGGTGTCGGCGGCCGGCTTCCGGTTCGGATCGTGAAACACGGCGTTGCAACACGGTCACTTCGAGATGGTCCGATGGCTGCGCAAGGAGCACGGCACGCTGTATTTGTCGGTTGGTTGGATTCAACAGAACCGAAAAACGATGTCGGAGCACTTCACGTTGACGCGGGAACGGGGAGGTGACGGCGGAGAGGCCGGGCCGGCTGGAGCGGGCGGTGCGAGTGGGCGGTGACACGGTGGGTGCCGGCCGAGGGACCCTGGCTCGGCCAGGGCCACTGGCGGCGGTGGGCGTGGACGCGCTGGAGCAGCAGCAATAAACCCTAAGAGCACTTTTTCGTTTGGATCCGCAGTGGTGATGCTCGGGTCGCGGCTTGGTGGGGGATCCTGGGATCCGAGTGCTTGAGACACAACCAGTTTTTGCCGATGCTAACGACAGGTTATTTGGGTGGGGGTCGGCGAGGGTGGTGTCAACAACAGTTGGCGGTGGCGGTGAGGATGCGGTGTCGCGGACTAGATCGAGGGCCGTCGGTTCGTGGTTGGTTGGTTGTGGCGTGGCACCAACGGGTGTGGCGCGGATCGTGGGGCGTGCCGATCCGGTGGTTCCGAGATGGGTGGCACTGTGCGCACAACAACGTTCGGGCGGTGGCGGTGGCGTTTTGCCAGATGGTTTAGGGTTAGGACACTCAAGGTTTAGGGTTGTTTGGGGGGGTGACGGCACCGACCGAGGCCGGATCTTAGGGTTTGGGGTGAGGATCCGAGGGCGGACCTTAGTTCCGTGACAATGACCGGTGGTGTGTGGTGGCCTCCCTCGTTCTGAGACAACACCTCGGATCGTTGGGGGGGGGTCATGATCCGGCTCAATCACTCTCTCGGTGTGCTGCCACTAGGGTGCTCAGTGATGTGTGTGAGTGATGCTTTGTTTATTTCATCACAATTAGGGGGGACACCGTGTCTTCCACCTGTCCACACCACCAGGACAAAGAAATTTTTTTATTATTAAAAAATTGTGAATTGAAACTACAAGATGGCCAGCAAAGAGAGCAGTCTGACACCAGGCTGTACCAGGTAATAGTGGAATGATGAATGGTGATGTAATACTAATGACTGTTCACAAGGCATGATGAAAGATGAAGCCATAGTAGAGCCCCTTTAGCTCAAAGGTGGTAGCCACACCAGTTGTGGGGTTCATGGTGAAGTAGACTAGTTGGTTGCCTCCACCAAGGACCTCCTCACACAGATCAGGATGGGTGGCTGCTCATCATTCAATGGGTAAGTGAGAAGCAGATCATCATCCACCAACCCCAACAGGGGCAAAACAAGAGACAAGGGAACGCACAGGAGATGGCCACTTGAAGGATCAGCTGGTTGGGGTCCTTGTTGAAGGCCTCATAGTAGTCCAGGAGGGCTGAGAAGAATGGGGTGGTGCCATGCCCAATGTAGATGGTGATGAGCACCCTTGTCCTGTTGGTCTCATCCTGAATCAACCTCACGTCCGCAGTGATTCCTGGCGATCATCAATGATGAGGACTCAAAGGAGAACGCACACTCTGCATGGGATGGATGTGGATACCTTGGAAGATTGGGGGAAGCGGGTCAGTGTTGTACGCCTTGTACGATCCAACAATGTTCTGGGGATGGGGCGGGAGGGCAGGAGGGACTTGAACTTGGCTCAGAAGCTGAGTTAGTGGAGGAACCAGCACAGCGTTCGCCTGTAGCGCTGCAGTAAGTGCCGGTCCACCAAGCCCGCCTGTATTCACAGTTCGTGCATGTGTTAGGGTGAGGTGCATCCTGACGGGCAATGGAGGGGGTCCCAGTGCGTACCATTCATCAACACCGCTACGCCAAGCTTGAGTTCGGGGATCATCATTATTTCAGCAGTATAGCCAAACACCGCTCCGCTCTGATTCACATTCACACGGGTTACCCTGCGGCCATCATTCAAGAGAGATGGGTGTGGACGCGCTGCACCTTTCCCTTTTGCCAGTAGTTTGGGTTTCCTGGATAGGTCAAGAGTAGATTCTCCCAAGGCATGCCCATGGAGGTAAGCTGAAAGA
>NW_004457337.1:5703-6756 GCF_000313135.1 Acanthamoeba castellanii str. Neff | reverse complement strand
GTCCCTGAAGATGAGGGACATCAAGTGGCACAGATCCTCCACCGTGGAATACCTAACACGCGCACATGTAAAGCATGAGATCTCTTGCATCCCTGAAGCTTCCCTTTCAAGTGATGGTGCGTACATCTGGCCTGCGGGAGCTTCCCATCCCAGATCATAAAGAGGCGCAGGTTGGTCTGTTCCATCGAAGTAGCCCACAGCCATCTTGCTTTTTACCTCGGGTGTAAACTGATGGCCACACCCGATTAATTTGATCACTTCGGTCAACGTTGTGGGACAAGTTTGTGAGGCGTACCGTGAATCCGGTGTTGGTCATGTTCAACGATTGGAGAATGTTCTTCTCGACGTACGATTCAAAGCTTTCGCCAACAAGCTCCTCAAGGAGACGGCCAAGCAGGGCGAACCCAAAATTGCTGTACGATGGTCTAGTGTCTTTGGAATGAAATGATGAGTGAGAACAATGTTGAAGCTGGTCTGAGTGGAGCCACCCTCCAACGTACCGATGGGTTGAATGGTTTTCTGCGAGTTGATGCGTCTCAGTATCTCATCAGTGGTGACGTTGCAGTCTCCCCATAACCCGCCACACGGCCTGCGTGAGAGGAGTCTGAGTTCATCGTTGCGACGAAAAAATCTTGAGAGTGTGATGACTTACGAGGAGCGTGGGAGGCCGGCCATATGGGATCCCAACTGACGCCAAGTTATGCCCCGCTTCGTAGGAAAGACGTTCTGGATGGCGGACTTCCACTGAGGGAACTTCTTGCCGATCTACAATGATCACCCACCACAGTTATAGGGTTAGTTATCAGGAAAACGACTCCTGGCCTTCAAGACGAAAGAGGACCTCTTCATCGAGATCAAGGACGCCACGGTCACGGAGCTGGAGAAGCATCAGATCAGGAAACACCTTCGATATCGATCCTACATTGCACCAGAACCATCCAAGTTAGTAAGCAGAGTCCTCACTCGCGCAAAATAGTGCTCGAAGCATACCAATCCTGAAGATGTTATCGGGACTGACGGGTCTGGCCTTCGGTCCCATCTCTGCAGAGCCCA
>NW_004457337.1:0-3351 GCF_000313135.1 Acanthamoeba castellanii str. Neff | reverse complement strand
CTGTTGTGTCGCGTTGTGTCAGGCCAAGTGTTGACNTAAAACTGCCGCTTAAGCGGGGGAAAAGCGGGAAGAAGGGAGAATGAACCGCAGGTCCGCGAGTCCCCGAGAGGAACCAGCTGTTGGTGTGCTCCATCACCTTATCGAACAGGGTGTAGGCGTCGTGCTCAATGAAGCGAGACGAGTTGACCATCGAAACGATTTCCCCAGCGCTTGAGCTGAAGATCGCGGGGGGAAGGGGGTAGAAACGCCAACCAAAAAAGCACAACAAACGGAAGGTGAGACAACGCCGCCAGAGGTGAACTCGATGCCACACAGTGGCCACGGTGCGAACCTTGCGGTTGTTTCAGCGTTGCTCAGCTGTTTCTCGTCCTCGGCGTTGACCGCTTCTCTGTGCAATACGTACAAAATTGGCGCCAGCAGTTCGTGCATGCCCTACAAAACACAACCCCAACACAACGCGCGCGTTAGCCTCCGACACCGAGAGAGGTAAGTGTGGGAAAGACTTGAACCTGCTTGTAGAGGATGTGCTCGTGCTCGCGGGCGTAGATGAAGAGGATCCGCAGCATCATTTCCTGCAGGTCCTTGTCCTTGAAGAAGCCGTTCTCGGGATACACCCTGCGAATGTCCAGCACGATCTGCTTCTTCAGCTCCGCGTCCTGGAAGTACTGCTGCCACGGGCTCTGTACGGGCGCGAGAAGAGAGAACACGGCGGACATTATTGAAGGCGCAAGCAAGGCCGGCGGGAAGGGACAGATATCTACCTCTTCGGCCTGGGAAAGCGGGTTGTTGATGGCGGGGTCCAGCTCCCGTCCCTCGGCGTGCGGATCGACCATGTATCGTTTGTGCAGCACGTCGTAGGCCGCTCGCTGCTCCTCGAGTTGTTCCTTCCACTCCGCGGGCTTGCTCCCGAGCAGACCCAGAAAGACCTGCACCACCCCACCCCATTATCGTTAGCAAGGCTCATTGGCGGGGTCACAGGCGAGTGGTGATGGGGGTGTGGAGCTACCTTCCAGCACAGGCCACGAATCTTGGTGTGTACCAGCTCGCGGTCCAATGCCTTCTGCGTGAGGTGAGGCACGTCCAGTTCGCGTTCCACCGATACCTGGCTCTTGCTTTCGTCGCTTTTCTCCTGCTTCTCGTTCTCCTCCTTGATTTCGGTGTCCACCGCTGGTTCCTGCTTCTTCTCCTTCTCCTCGGTGTTGCTGCTGGCATCGTTCTCGGTGTTCGCGTGTCCTTCGCCCTGCTGCGCGTCGGCCTCGCTTCGGCTCGCATCGCCTCCTGCACTCACGCTTTGGGTGCCATTGGCAGCAAGCTCTCCTTCGGCCGGCTTGTACACGAACGCCTCAAACTCTTCGCGCCTGTCGCGTGTCCACAGCGCACACGACACACGGGGCCGCAAGCAAGTCAGCACACGAACAATCTACAAATCTACATATTTAAATAAATAAATAAAAACAATAACACACGTGTAAACATACATTTCGAGGGGAGTGGGCTTGGGGGGCTCCTCGTAGGGCGTTTCCACTTCCTCCTCTTCCTCCTGGGGTCGACTATTGTAGCCACGGCGGTTGTTGGGTTTCTTGGTCGATTGCTCGATGAGGCTGAGAAAGTCCTCCTCGCCCCCGCCGGTGAGGAAGAGCGAGGCCCTGGTCTGGGCCGGGCTGGCGGCCTCCTTCTTGAGCGTCTTGTCTTCGATCAGCTTCGACACATCAAAAATCGATTCGAACTCCAGGATGCGCTTCGGCTTCTTGGGTTCTTCGGGCACGCTGCCCAAGAGGAAGCTGAGTGGGTCATCGCCAGCTTCGACTTGTGTCTTCCTCACCTGCCGCTCCCTCTCCTTCTCCAGCTCCTCATCGAGTGTCGTATCGAGGCTGAAATCGAATGAACCGTCCGGTTTTTGCATCAGAGCGTTGTCCTATGCTGGAAGGGGAGTGTGTTGGTGGTGGTGCCACGAGCAGCGAACGCACGAAGCCTCAGGTCTTTCGTGTGTCGGGCCAATCCCAACAACAATTCGGATCTCTCTTCTTGAAAGAAACAAAAGAGAATTAATTTTTCACACATTTCTTTTTACACCTTTGCCTTCTTCTCCTTGAGCTTCTTCTTTTTCTCGAGCTTCTCCTTCTCCTTGAGCTCCTTCTTCTCCAACTTCTCACGCTTCTTCTGCTCCTTCTTCTCGAGCTTCTCCTTCTTCTTGAGCTCCTTGAGTTCCTGCTTGTCCACCTTCTTGGCCTTTCCCTCGTCCTGCGTCGCTGGTGTTGGGCCAGCACCAGCCGAGCGGCCAAGCTCGCTCTCCCTTTCCTCTGCCTTCTGCACTTGGACTTCGTCGGCGGCGAACGTGCCCGAGGGTCCACTCTCCAGCGGCACCTTAAGGCTGACCCGGTTCGTTGTTGAGATGCCTGCCGCCGACCATCATCAGCACCAGCATCAAAGCACCGAATCGGGGTGAAAGGGTCAAGGTACCGTCTCGTGTGGCGGTGGAGCCGGAGTTGGAGAGCGGATTGGTGACGCTCTTCCTGTTCTCGATCTTGCTGCCGCCGTCACCTCCCGCGCTGAGAGGGGAGGTGGGCATCGGGGCAGCCAAGCTGAGGCGCTTGGCCTTCAGCGTCTGGGCGGCCTTAGGGTCGCCCGCAAACGGCAGCGCCACCGCTCCGCCAATGCCCGAACCTGCACGCACCGTATGCCACCATCAGCTCCTCATGGACATCCCCATGGCCGAGAGCGTGTAGGGGATATCTAGAGGCATCTATCCGGTACCTTCTTTGTTTACGGCCGACTGTGAGCTGGATAGAGGGCTGGTGACGCTCTTCCGGTTCTCCTTGGCGATGGCGGAACCGGGGCTGCCCAGCGGGTCGCTGAGGCTCTTGCGGTCCTCTTTGTTGGCTGAGGCGGCGGCGCTCAGCGGGGCTCCCGCGACCATTCCGGGAGCAGCCAGGCTGAGGCGCTTGGCCTTGAGGGTCTGCACAGCCTTCGGATCGCCAGCCAGGCTGGGGAGTGCCACGGCCGCGCCAAGAATCATCGAGCCTGTAATCCCAGCATAAGTGTTGAAGTGACTGCGTTGTGTGTCGTGTGTCGTGTGTCGCGTACCGGGGCGAGAGCGAACGGTAGGCGAGCCATCCGCAGTTGCAGCAGAGAAGTCAATGCACGAGCCGCCTGCATGCAGCATTTAGAAAAACGGAATCAGAAGCTGGCGGTTATCGACACCACGAATGTAACCAGGCCATTGGGCTTTAGGGTGTTACCTCTTCTAGCGTTGGCCTGCTCTTCCTCGAGAAGCCGACGCGCTTCCATCTCTTCCCGGCGGCGTGCGTCAGCCTCGGCTCGCTTCTTGCGCTCCTCCTCGAACCGTTTCTG
>NW_004457338.1:0-12435 GCF_000313135.1 Acanthamoeba castellanii str. Neff | reverse complement strand
GGGATGAGGAGAGCAAGGACCACCCGGAGAGGGTGGTGATTCACAGCACGGACAGTGAAGGAGAGCACCACGACTTCACCATCGACGACATGGGTGAGTGGTTCGACGTCGAGGGCACGGAGATGGCCAACTGGGAGAAGCTCGAGTTGGCTGCGCGGGCTCCGCAGCAGATGATGGCCTGGAAGCAGTTCTTCACACTGGGCGAGACCGATGACGGAGTACGCTCACTTTGCACCGAGAGCGATTCGATTCGCTGTGCGTGTGATGTTGTGCCGGTGCCGGTTGCTGACTTCACGACGTCAACCAGCGCAAAGAGATGGCCGGCTTCCTGTGGGTCAAGCAGAAGGACGTGTGGGACCGGTTTTACTGCGTTGCCGACCGTGACAACTTCGAGTGGCTCAAGCCCGGCGCCGCGGTACGCCACACTCGGCTCAAAAAGGTGTGCCCTGTGGCTACTGATCCCTCTCAAAACTTCTTCTGCGAACGCAGAACCTGGTCCCGCTCACCACGCTGACCAACCTGAGGCGCGGCATCCTCACGGAGAAGGAGCAGCACAAGCTGCAGACCAAGAAAAAGAAGGAGGAATGGGACAAGTCGCCCTACTTGTCCAAGATCCGACAATCCAAGCTCAAGCTGAGCCTGCTCAAGCAGGACGAGCTCCTCTACTCGTTCGTTACGCCGTCAAGGTACAGCAACACCGACACTTGAACTCTTCAGCAAGCCTCGGTGACTGTTTTTCGAGCGAGGCCTAATGCATTCACGCGAACACCGCAGAGACGTTCTGGTGGCCATGGCTACTCACATCATAGCCCAAAAGGGACTCAACAACCTCGTCACTCACAACCGCACTCTGTTGGACGAAGTCGACTCAGCCAAGGTCCCACCCATGCGAGGGTTGTGTGTAACAATCAGAATGCAGCTCTATTGACGATTTGATTTTGTTCAGGCGGTGGCGACCAACACCAAGTACAAAATCAAGCGAGGCACCTCGAATCTGCGTAAGCGGTCAGAAGGTAGTTTTCCTACACCACGATGCTAACTAACACGCCTCTGTTTTTCCGATTCTTCGATCTTCACCTGGCCTAATCGAGTGTGCGTTGTCGTTCTTAGCTAGGGAAACCACTTTGGTGCCTATCCATCGAAGGACCCCGTCGCACCCGGAATTCGACCCAGCCTACAACGGCGGAGTGGCCGCTCCAAGCCCCGCCTCGGGTGGAAGTACGTGCATGTCGTCTTTGAGCAGAGAGCGATATCTAGCAGCTTTACAAAGAGACTCATTCTTTGTCTTCGACGACAGTGTCGGCACCGCCCGAAGTGGTCGCCGACCGGCCTACGGCCAATCGCTTCCTCGATTCGGTCGGTGACGACTCTGCGCCGAGCGAGCACTACCTGCGAAAATCTACGATTGAGGTGCCGCCGCACAACCTCCGCTGCTCACACCTTCTCAACAAAACTCTGATACTTTTCACTCTGGTTTCCACTGCTACGACCTACAGGAGACCAAGGAGACCACCAAGCTGCGAAATGAGATGCGCGACGTGCACGAGCGTGCGATGATGGAGATGGGCAAGACGCCCTTGGGCAACACTTGCTTCACCAAAAACAAGAAACTCGGCATGGATGCGGCCGCCGCGGACAAGGGCGAGCTCAAGAGCAACAAGGATTTCTTCATCCTCAGCTTGGATGGCGGCGGCCTCAGGTGCGTCTTGCTCACACCAACTGCCAGGCCACGTGGCGCGACAACACAGCTGATCTGTCCGCTCGTTCGTGTGTCAATTCAGGGGAATCGTCCTCACCACTCTGTTGGTGCGGTTGGTCGAAATCTTCCCCGACCTGATGGAGCGTGTAGACCTCTTCGCCGGCGTGTCGGCCGGCAGTATTGTGGCGTCGGCGCTAGCCACCGGGAGGTATGTAGTCCCCGTGTCTGACGTCGAGTTTGCTCACCACTCCACTCTCCACTTCGGTTGTGAACGACGACAGGTCACCCGTGTACATGCAGAAGATGCTCCTTTCATTGGGTCCCCTCTTCTTCATGCCCCGCAATGTGCGACAGTTCCACGGCTACCCGCTTCGTCAGGCCAAGTACTCCATGGTCAACCTCAAGATCATTCTCGAGGAATCGCTTAGGGGTAACGACCACTACATGCCGGCACCCTGCCTCCTCGTCAGTGCTGATCCTGTACTTTTGTTTCCGTCTTTTCTACACTCAGGCGCAACTCTGGACACCTGCCCACGCAATCTGTTAATATCGTCGTTCCTGCTCGACAACCACAAGCAAGGCACCAACAGGTAAGCTGTCCCGACCTTCCGCGTGGACGACCCCATTCCTCATGAATTTCGAAACAGGTCGTGGAGCCCACGCGTCTATCACAACTTGCCTAAGGTGAAGAAGGACGCGACGACCAGCGAAGAGGAGGAGGAAGAGGAAGACGGGCGGGGCATGCAGGCAATGAGCGAGGACACGGTGCGGTCGCCGCCCAGTGGTGGCAACAATAGTAAGAACTCGAGCGCCGACACACCAGCGCCCCCTGAGTCGTCCACCTTGAGCCGACGCATCAATGCGAAACTCGGGCGCGCCCGAAGCGAAAACAAGGTCGGACAGGAGAGACGCAACGCGGCCGAGGACATGATCGCATCGGCGGAGAGGCGGCAGGAGGAGGATGGCAAGGAGGCCAAGGGGCGAAAGCGGAGGAACGTGAAGGGCAAGGACCTGCCCGAAGCGACCCGTTGGCGAGCCGACGCGGGCGGCGGTGGTGCGAAGGTGGAGCCGCATCGCGAGAAGCTGGAATCGACCTCTAGCGAGGCGACGGAGACGGAGGGCCATGACGGGCCGTTGAGCGAGGGCAAGGCCAAGGAGGCAAGCCCCGACAAGGTGTCCGACGACGATGTGGCTGCTGCTGCTTCGGAGGTAGCCGATCCCAGCGGCGCACAGGCGCATGTGGCGTCTCGCCCACAGCAGCCGCACCTCCGCCACCACCGACATCACAGCGGAGGAAGCAAGGGGACCGCGACTGGGTCCAAGGACGTCGCTCATCTGCAGCTGCAGTCCCCCCGCAACTCCGCTCCTTGCGGTAATCCCAGGGAGCGAGCAGCCACCGCGCGAGGCCCTCGCCCTGCCGAGGAGGCGCCCCGGGGAGGGTCGTTGACGTACCGAGCTGGGACCAAGGCCGACGACTCTGACGCCGACGCCGACACGGAACCGGTGAGCGAGATTCGACGATCGGGCCAGGCGCCAGTCGATGCGGTGGCTGGCATGGGCAGTCACGGGCGCCGCCCGACACCCAGGACCCTCATCAAGCCGTCCAGCAGCAAAGGCCTCTCTGGGAGCATGCACAGCTTGCACCTGCCCCGGCAGAAAAGCGACGTTTCGATGAGCAACTCCGATCTGCGCGAGCCCTCTCCCATCAGCGACAACAGTGCTCCTACCAGGCGCAGCGCTCCGATCAACAACAAGCAGAGCAGGGACAACCGCTCGCCCCTCCTGAAAGTGGACAGCGATTCGTTGGTCATGGATCTCGTTCTCGCCTCTGCTGCCGGTACGCTTCATGCACCTCCCTTGTTTCTTCTTCTCCTGCGGTGGCTGGTGAAGTCGCTTACGTGCGCGCGATGCGACAGCACCCACATTTTTTCCTTCACATCGGTGCCATGTGGACGGCGCCATAGTGTCGAACAACCCCTCGCTGGCCGCCATCACCACCGTCCTGAGCCCGGACACGGTCGGCACGCCCAAGATTCCGGCCAAGGTTGGTGGTCCCCAGGCGGCTTCTGGAGCCGCTTTCGCACCACTAACCATGACCTGCAGGTCCACGTGCTGTCGATCGGCACCGGGTACATCGCGCGCTTCCTGGAGACCAACAACGACCACGACTGGGGCGTGCTCCAGTGGGCGCCCTGGCTCTCCGAGATGATGCTGTACACCGCGCAGCTGAACGCCACGCAGGTAGGACCTAACGAACGAACCCCAACACTGTTCGCTGTGAGCCCCGCACACCCAACACTCATGGCCCTGTGGCGCTCGCGCGCAGCTCTCGGCGACCCTGCTGGGCGACAACTTTCACAGGCTCGACCCGCAGCTCGAGGAGGCCATCGCCATGGACAACCCGGCGCTGCTCCCCGTGCTGGAGGAAAAGGCGAAGGAGATCGATCTGTCGTCGACAATCGCTTGGATCAAGCGACACGTTTACGGCGAAAAGGCCGAAGAGGCAGAGGCGGGCGAAGAGGAGCTGCTGCCCTCGGGAGAGGTCACCAGGCGGCAGCTGCCCAAGCGGAGGAAGAAGAAGCGGCCCAGCAAGCGACCGTCCAGGGACAAGGACCAACAACAACAACACCACCACCAGCGGCGGCCGCACGACGAGGATGGCACGTCGGCAGACGAAGTGCCACACAACAACATGCACTGGGGCACCGACGCGTGGTTCGCCACGCAGAGGATGTGGGAGGGCTAATCGCGAGCGAGTGGCCGTCCTGACGGACAACAACACAGAAGAAGAAGAAGAGAGCCACACTCCGGGTCTTGGTTCACCAATGGGTTGGTTGTTCGTTCGTGTCGCTCGGCTCGTCTGTTTTGGCTGTGGAGATGTGGCCAAACAACAGCGGCGGAGACGAGCGTCTCTTGCAACCGTTGATGAGGCCTTATTGGCCACATAAGAAAGAGAGGCCTCGGGGTGTCTTCACGTCGAACAAGGGCCTGCAACCGGTTGCCACAGGAGTGGACAAGAATTGGGCGAGATGAGGTGGCGGCGGTGATTCGCCTCGAGATGCGGCTCGTTCCTCTCTTCTTTCTGTTTCTCGACTCCGGCGTGATCATGGCGTTGAGCCACCGTTCTCCATGTTTGCCAACCGGGTCTCGCCCACACAGCACGACATGGGTCTCGTGGACGCAGCCTCGGCCTACGACCACAACCCGCTCGGCCGTACACCGCTCGCGGACAGCGCCCAGAGAAGCGCCCCAGCCACAGCACCAAGGATGAGGAGAAAGAAGAACTGCTACAAGCCGACCACAACAGCACAAGGTGGAGAACAAGATGGAAAGGCAGCCACAACACGGACAGCACTACACCCGCCAGACTCGACGAGCGGCTCGTGCACGCTCTTCGTGGTGATACTGGTGAGCTACCTGGTGCTGAACCTGGGGCTGGGGGTGATGTTCGCGGCCATGCCCGGGTCCCTCTGGTCCACGTCCATCTCCATCACGAACGCCGTTACCGCCGTCATCCTGCTCATCTTCCTGCGCCTCCGCTTTCACACGTCCTTCGTGCTTTTCTTGTGGACCTCGTACGCTACCCTCACCACCCCTGCTCCCTCCACCATCTCCACCGCCTCTCAAATTTCGATTTCAATCAATCAATTTTTTTGTTCATCTTGCTCTACTTCGAACCTGCCTGTTAGCGCCAACCGTCGTCATGGGGCGAGTTCTCCTTTCCACGCCTGGCTGTGCTTTGCGTCCGTTGTTGGTGCGAGTTGACGTCTTGCTGACATTCTCCACATGCCATCAACCACTTCACCAACACACCACCAGCCACCTGTACCTCTTCGCCTCACGCCTCACCGTCTGCGAACCCACGCTGGGCGTTGACAAGTGGTGCGTTCTCACCGCGGTGCACTGTCAATGTGGCTCACACACCCGCGCAGGTTCCTCGTGGTACCCATGCAGGCCTTCTTCATCGCCGGCGTGCAAGGCGGCAGCGTCACGCTCTTCATCGGGACCCTTCTCCACATGTTCCTCCCGTTGTGGGGCCACCTCGCGCGCGACGCGCTCTACTGCACCGCCTTCCCCGCACAGTCCCTGCCCTCCTTGTACGCTCGAGCAACACACGCGACACAGGCGGGAGGTGCGGGCGTGGGACTGAAGATGGCACGTGGGTGATGTGTCTTCCGTGGAATGGAATGTGCAGGCGCATGATCGGCACATTCCACTTTGCGCTGTACGTGGGCATATCGTGCGTGGGTTACGAGCTGTCTCGCTCCTCGGCCCTCCGCCAAATGCAGCGCGCGCTGGCGGAGAAGGAGGCCACCAATGCGCAGCTCCTCCAGGTGAGCAAGGCCAAGGAGCGCTTCATCGCCAACACCAGCCACGGTGCGCCCGCATAACCCACCATTCGGAGCTAAAACCCGCCCAACTCGGAGCTAAAACTGTCTCTCGTGCGTGGCGCCAGAGCTGCGCACGCCGCTTCACGGCATCATCGCGATGACCAGCGAGCTGCTCGAGGGCGAGGGTCTGCAGCAGAAGCGCGTGCGCGACGCCGTGGTGCTGATCCTGAGCTGCGCGCAGCACCTGAACACCCTCATTACCGACATGCTCTCCTTCCAGACCCTCATCAGCGCCAAGCCCGACCTCGTCTACGCTGCCTTCTCGCTGACCGACGAGATCGAACGGGCCTGGGGGCAGGCCGTCGCCGCTGCCTACCGTAAGGGCGTGCGCATGACCTCCAACGTCCGCCTGCAGCACTGGCGACGCTGGGGCAACGCGCAGAGCGTGCGCCAGGTCCTGCAGTGCCTCCTCTCGAACGCCGTCAAGTTCACCCCGACCGGCGGTCAGGTGGAGCTCGTCGCGCGCGAGCTGAACAGCAGCGCCGCCGAGCCCCAGGAAGTGTCGCTCGGCTCTGACTTGGCCGACGCCGCGAGCGAGATGGTCGAGTTCCGTGTCATCGACACCGGCATCGGCATCGATCCGGAGAATCGCGCTCACCTTTTCTCCGTACACATTACCTTCCTCTTTGCGTGTGTTGTGCGTGTCGTGCGGATTCTGAGCCTGGTTGTCTTATGCAGGGATTCACCCAGCTCGACGATTCCCTGCGGCGCGAGTACGGCGGCAACGGTCTGGGGCTGGCCATCGGCCAGCGGCTGGTGGAGGCCATGGGCGGCAGCATCGCCTGCTCGAGCGAGCCCAACCGCGGCTCTACCTTCACCGTCGTCCTGCCGCTGCCCCTCGCGCCCAGCGACGACCACCCGCCCACCGCCAGCAGCGCCCAGGGCATCCCCCAGACCGGCAGCGGAGAGGGCTCGCCGGCTCTGGGCGTGGCGCCGCTGCTGCCGCATGATGAAGAGGGAAGGGAGAAGGATGAGCTGGTGGAGGAGCAGCGTCCGAGGCGAGGGGAGAACAAGCTCCGGGTGCTGCTGGTGGAGGACAACATGGTCAACCAGAAGGTGGGCGTGCGGATGCTGGAATCGCTCGGCTGCGAGGTGGACGTGGCGGTTAACGGCCTCGAGGCCGTCGCCGCCGTCGAGCGCGCCCTCGGCTTCTTCGGTGGCGAGGGAAGCGAAGGCCACGACGACCACACCGCTGCCGCCGCCACCACCGGCGACAATGGCCACCACTACCACTACGACCTCATCCTCATGGACTGCCAGATGCCCGGTAAAACGCTCCACGCCCACACCACCATCGCCCTTGGCCCGCGTGCTGACGTGGGTTCGGCGTTGCTTGCTTTCAGTGATGGACGGGTTCAAGGCGACGAAGCGGATACGCGAGCTGGAGCGGCGGCGCCGAATAGCGGAGGAGGTGGCCGAGAGGAGGAAGGTGGTGGTCCGTGTCCCCATCGTGGCCGTCACCGCCTCGGCCACTCAAAAGTACGAGGACAAGGCCTACGCCTGCGACATGGACGATTTCGTGGCCAAGGTAAGTAGTTGGTCCTCCACTACCAGTTGCCTGCGTGGTGTGCGGTGGTGTGCACGATCCCACACTTACAGTGATCTCCGTCACCTCTACCCAGCCACTCAATCGAAGCACGCTCAAGGCGGCGCTTGATAAGTGGACGCGACGACCGGCGGCCGCTGTACAGAGAGAGGACGACCGCCAAAAGGGAGGGATTGAGGAAGCCACTGAACCTGTGCATCACTCGTTCAACAAGTGTACATAACATACATTACGTATTCTTTGCTACATTTTACACGCTCCCGACGGGTTCCCGGTGAACGTTCTCCGGCACAAGATTGTACATTTTTTTATTTTTAAATTGGTCGCCTGGGCGCCCAAGGTCACGTCGGCCAGAAGATGGACCCGGAGGACGAAGACGTTCTGTACGAAGAGGTACCGGTTGAGAGAACCCTGCAGGTCCCCAGGTCCCCGTACCTGGCTGAAGCTTTTATTCCCCTTTTTGATTTTTGCGATTGATGCATGACTGGATCCAGGAGAACAGCCTGCGGGCCATACTGAACGGAGGCACCCTGGGCGGGCCGCGCAGGATCAAGGCCGCCACCCTACCCAAGCTCGTAGACCTCATCGCCGCCAAACACCCCGGTACCCCCCCACCTTCTTTCCTTTCCCCCTTTCCTTCTTTCCTTCTTTCCCGCTCTTCCTGTCCTCCTCCTCCATCGGAGCTAAACGAGGCCCGGCCCTCGCGTGTACTTGCAGCTGCGCACTTGCCGTTCGAGCAGATGCTGGTGGACTGCCACTCGCTCTACTGCTCCTCGACCCAGTTCATCAACGTCATCATCGCCAAGTACGGCCGGGTCTTTCTCTTTCTCGTCTTCCGCAGCGGCCCGCTGACTTTTTTCCCCTCTCTGTGGGCGCGCCCAGGTATGAACGCGTGAAGGATGACGAAGAGCAGTCGCAGGCGAAGATCAAGTACTACTACTCCCCAACACGCTAACTGACAGTGCGTTTACCGTGAACTCACCCACGCATGAACGCTCTTCTACTTCTTCTTCTTCTTCTTCAACAGAACATTGAGACTCTTGCGGATGCTGCTGGCCGAGCTTCTGCTTAACAACCCGGAAAGCAAAGCTGTCGAAACAATCGTACACGACCACGCGCCCACTCTCACCACCCTCTGTCGACCTGCCCCCTTGACATTCTTTTCGTTCTCTCTCTCTCTCTCTCTTTGAATAATGGGCAATGGTGAGCGCAGAGACTCTTCGCGCAGGCGCAGGAAGCGCAGTTTGGCTCCGATATTCTGGAGACGATCGCGCAGGCGCGCAGCAAGGAGGCGCCCAAGTCGAAGGCCGTGTGGTCCCACATGGAGGAGGAACCCGACCCTCCCATCCTCCTCCTCCCACCCGACGCCCAAGTGGTCATTCTCCATTCTCTCCTTTCGCTTTCGCTCTTTTTTTTCCCCCGCTCTTCGTTCTTTCTTCGCTCTTCGTTCTTTGGTCTCTGAATGCGTCTTCGTTCTTTGCCTTGCGTGGATGGACCATCTCTGCAGACCAAGCTGGACGAAGTGGACCCACGGGAGTTGGCCAAGCAGCTGACGCTGCTCCTCGCGAAGGAGTTCGCAAGGCTGCGGCCCCGGGAATACGCCCACTTCCTCCGCACGAAGGCGAGCCTGTTCGACCTCATCTACAACCACAAGCTGAACGACGCGCAGGTCAAACGCAAGATGGACCACCTCGCCGCCATCATCTCCCGCTTCTGCGGCCTCGTCCACTGGCTACGACGCGAGATCAACGCGTCCGTTGGTCCCCGACGCGCCAAGACCCTAAACTACATCTTCCGTTTCGCTTGGGTGCGCTTCTTCTTCTTCTTCTTCTCTCTTCTGCCGTAGAACGTCTCGATCGGCGGTGGAGTTGACCAAACGTTTTCACGAAACCACAGGAGCTGTTTCGTATGCGGAACCTGCACGCCCTGGGCGCCGTGGTACTGGTGCTCTCGCCTCACTTCGATGACCTGCAGCAGATGTTGTCTCCATCGGATGTAAACAAGTTGACCGAGCTGGCGCTGCTGTTCCACTCGTCGGAGACCGAGACGCTGGACGGCGGCGGCTTCGAGTTCAGTCACAGCACCAAGCGCGGGCGGGACCTCCTCTACCAGACGCACTCGGCCTGCCTGCCCTTCCTGGGCACCTACCTCCACGGCATGCAGATCATCAACGCCACCGAGGCCGCCTTCGACGACGACCAGCTGGCCTTCCTCAAGACCAAAAACATGCTCAACCTCCAGAAGATGGAGCGCCTCAGCTTGGTTCGTATCATCATCATCGCCGTTGTTGTCGTCGTCATTGTCATAAATGACTCACCGTAGTGTGGGCTGGTGTTGCAGGTGCTGAAGCTCCTACAGCAGTTTCAGGACAGGTGGTACGGCTACGAGCGGGTGGAGACGATTCGGGACTACCTCAAGCGGGGCATCGACCAGGGCCTGCGGTCGATGCAGCTGCGGCCGCTGGGGCACCTGTGCCGCGAGACGGTATGGCGGCACAAGGTGGACTGGCGGCGTCACAAGCTGCCCTGCGAACTGAACGAGTTTCTCGCCCAGCACCAAGTGCGCCTGGGCGACGTGCTCTCTGTCCTCAGTAGCCTCTGATTTCTTTTCTTTATTATTATGCTTTTTAATTTCTATTAAAAGTTAAATAAATACAATTAAATGATTAATCATTTACTTTCGGGCGAGGGAGGAGACGAGGGAGGTGGTGAGCGAAGCCAAGGTCTGGAGGGCGGCCAGGATCTCTACGCGGCTCATCTCTCCAGTCTGCGCCGCAAGGGCTGCCGGGTCACTGGGCACCGCTGCGAGCAACTGGCGCCACGTTGGGGTACTTACAGGCGGCGGCGATGGCGCCGTTGGTGGTGCCGTTGGGACGCGGATGGTGAAGGGCGGCAGCGGAGGCGGGGTCTTGGCCGACGCTGGTGTGGTGGCGGTGGTGGATGTGGGCGCCTCCGAGGAAGGAGGCGAGGGTGGAGCGGGTGACGTGGAAGGCGTGAGATCGACGAAGAAGTCGATGAACTCGGGCGAGCTGGCGGCCACCAGCGGAGACGACGGCAGCGAGGAAGAAGCCGAGACCGGCGGCGAGGGCACCGAGAGGGTCTGGACGAGGCCTGGCGAGCGTTGGGAAGAAGAAGGGGCGAAGAGAGACGAGAGGGAGTGTGACACGGGGAACGCCGACGAAGGCACTGAGGTGATCGAAGCAGACGAAGAAGACGACGACGATGATGAGTGCCGTGAAGGGGCGGGCGGCCTTGTCGCGGACGACGAGGTGGGTGCGGAGGGGAATGAGGTGGTGGGCGGCGCGGCCGGAAGATCGCTCGTGTAGGGCCGCTTCGGCTTGCGTATCAGCGGGTCCTCGTCCTCGTCGTCCTCACCCTTGTCGCTCACCTCGCCGGCGAGCAGGTCTATCTCCGCCTTTCGCTTGCCCGACCGCGTGACCGCCACGTAGACGTCTTCCTCCTCTTCGTCGTCTACATCACTATCATCGTCGTCGTCGTCATCATCATCGACGATCGTCGCGTTCTCCGGATCCTTGTAGACCGATGTAGGTGTCGTGGTCGTCGAAGAAGAAGAAGAAGATAAGAAGGTGGTACGGTCGGCGTCGTCGTCGTCGATGATGCAGACGGGCTTGCCGTCGCTCTCCTCCATGTGCCAGCGGGTGACGGGCGCCTTGCGGCGGGATGCAGCCGGGGTGCCGGCGCGGGTGCTTCCGAGCGGCATGGCTGTGGTGCCCGGCTGACGAGCAAAGGAGGCCTCCTGCCACTCGGCCGCTGCGGCGCCATGAACACCATCGGCGTCGATCACCATCGGCGCCGGTGAGTGGTCCTTCGCCGGGCTTGCGCTCGTGCTGACGTCAGGCTGCTGCTTTCCCTCCTTGTCTTCGCTCTCGCTCTCGCTTTCGCTTTCGCTTTCGTTCTCCTCTTCGGCTTCGTCTTCGTTTTCGTTCTCGTTTTCTTCTTGGTCGGTCTCCACGTCCTGGTTTCGGATCACCGCCCACTCCGGCGAGGCCGCGGCCTTGCGCGCCCTGGCCTGTTTCGCCTTCTTGTGCTGCGGCTTCTTCTCGGCTGCGCACTTCTGGCTGACGTCGGCGGTGTCGGCGGCCGTGGCCTCGTCTATGAACTGGCTCAGCGGCACCGGTGAGCCGGTGTCGCCCACCAACACCATCAGGTGCCGCTGCATCGCCGTGTCCCTGCGCTCGGCGCGCATCTTCCTCCACCCGCGCGGCCGCACCGCACCGTCGGCTGGCGTGGCACCGGTGGCATCTAGGTCGTCGGTGGCCTCGGGGAGAAGCGCGGTGCACTGCCATGTCTTGTTGTGTTGCGCCCACCAGATGTCGAGGGTCTGCGTGCCTTGGCCCCCCACGTCCACCCTGGCGCCAGCCACACAGCCGACAGGTCAGACCGAACGGAAGAAGCACACAACAAAGGTCACCTCGCCGAGCTGGCTGCACGTGCAGAGGTGGACGTATGGTACCATCCGCTGCCGTTGATCTTGGCGGTCACGCAGCAAGCGGCGCAGAGGACGCGCTGCCTCGCCAGCAGCTGGCTCACGTTCTGGTGTGCATTCCATGGGAAAGAGACCCATGAGTCCGGCGGTAAGGAAGAAGCAAAGGTGGTGGCTATGATAGGAGGATACCAGCGAGGATCGGCTCGAGCGTAGTCTCTTGGGGGTGACATTGCGGTTGGTCGCAACTGATGACGAGTCACTGCTGGCTACGTAGTCCTACAATTGCAGTAGGAAGAAGGGAAAAGACGAGAAAAGGGTGAGTGATGACTCCATTAACACTCTCATTCCTCCAA
>NW_004457339.1:7880-15898 GCF_000313135.1 Acanthamoeba castellanii str. Neff | reverse complement strand
ATCGACTCGCCGGCCCAGGCAGCGACTGCCTCCGTCTCGTCGTCGTCGTACAGCCTGTCCTTCTACCTGCTGCCCTCGGCGGCGGCCGACGACACGCCCGGCGAGGGCGAGAAGGCGCACACCATCCTGCCGCGGTCCTCGCTGGCCGAGAAGGAGAAGGCGCCCCACATCGTACCACTCACTCGCGTGGCCACCGTGCTCCACGCCTCCCTCCACCATTCCAAGAAGGGAAAGGTGCTGCTGCTTGCTCTCGTGTCGTGGTCATGTCGTGTTGTGCGTGTGTCGTATGTGTGCGATCGTATCACGACTGACTAAAGCGCTCGTTCGCCGACGCGTCTGCATGCACGCACGCACACGCAGGAGGACAGTCTGCGGCAGCAGCTGTCGGTGCTGTTCCACAAGTGCGGGGTCATATCCGACGACGAGGGGTTCGACTTCACGGGCTTCCTGCCCGGCGAAGACGGCGACATCGACAGCGAACCACAGAGTACGCCGCGCCTTTTAATAATAATAATAATAATAATAATTGTTGTTATTATTATTTATTATTATTATTATTACAAGTTTCTTTTAACGAGGAATGCCACATCTAGGGCGCAGTGGTTCGGGCATACCGAGCATTCACGAGGTGAAAGAATTCCTGGCCAAGTACTACAACATCGCCATGAAGAAGCAGGAGGACCTCCGGATGGTCGAACGAGACGTCGGCATGCACAAGTAAGTCGTACGACTCATCATCATCATCATCACCATCATCATCGCCATCAGAGATGGCTGAGAGATGGCTGCTGACTCTCAACGTTCCCCTGATGTGGCGCGGTGTGGCGCGTCAGGTACCTGCTGATGACCATGCAGCGTGGGCTGCGAGTGACCTTTGGCCGCCAGGAAATGAACGACCCGAGGCGACAGCTGGAGCTGCTGCAGTCCCTGCTCAAGGTACTCGCGCACGGTGCGAGGTGACTGCGCATGTCCGGCTGCTCACCCGTTTGGAACCAAACAGGTGGTGGAAAACCTCAATAGGCGGGGAAAAGAACTGAGCAACTGCACCATATGCTTCTCCGCCGGAGTCTCGGCGCCGATGGGGCAGAATTCCTCAGGACAGAGTACGCTGCATTGTGGTGTGGTGTGTGTGTGTGGTGTGTGGTGTGTGGTGTGTGGTGTGTGCTTGTGTGTGCTGTGTGTGCTGTGTAGCAATCAATACTCACCGTGGTCGATTAGGCAAGAGCGTGAACGTGTACGATGACGTGTTCGGGCGAATATTCCTCAATTCGCTGGATCCGCAAGACGTGTGGTACAAGGTGCTCAACGCGGTCGACATGGACCTGGTCTACGACAGGTGCGCTGGTCACAGGCGAACCACACGAGCAGTGCTGGCGATGTCCGATGACTCACCGGACACGTCAAACGTCTTCTTCCTCTCCGGCGCAGGCAGCGATACCTCAAGCGGATGAAGCGCAAGGAGGCGGAGCTGGCCGACAAGTTTGGGTTCAAGCTGCTCTGCGCCGACCACTCGACCGTGGACGTCGAGGAGTATGTACAGTTTTTGGACAGGTACGGTACCGGTGCTGCACCTCAAGACCACCTCCACGACCCCCAAATCTGAGCAAAGTTTGGGCCTAACGACCGTACCACGGCTGCGCCATGGGCGAAAATAGGATGAACGCCGAGGCGGAGGAGTGCATCGACAGTCAGGAGCGGATGGCTGGCAGGTTCCAGGTGGCGGGACAACGACGACTGTTGTGGGATGAAAATGAGCGCCTGCACAGCAACATCTCCCTCATCGTATGTTGATGTGTCTACACCAGCAACAGCGGCCGCTCGTGTTTGCGTGGTAGCGCTCACATGGTCGTGGCATCATCAGGTGAAGGGCGACAAGAAGCTGGGCGGCAAGATATCGGTGGATGCGTCGGTGGGGCTGCTCTCGATTCCGACCACCGCCCAAGCGCATCAGCTGGTCGACTGGATCAAGCGCGAGGGCGAAAAGGTCGCCCACCAGAACTCCTTCACCACCGGGCTTCGCGAACGAGAAACGCAACTACGGTGCGTCCACAGTCTCTAGGCTCTGCTTTAGCACGCCACCCAACGTTGGGCTGCGACCTGCACTGATCGTTCACACTTTCTCATGGACGTTCCTTCTTCGACTGGTGATGGTGCAGAATATTGACGAAGCGGCGGCTGCGCTTGCTGGACCTAGTCCAGGACGACAGCATATCACGAGAGGACATGACAGAGTTCTGCTTCACCCTCCGCAAGCACGCCAACGACCTGGCGCCACTCATGCAGCGGCACGTGCCAACCCCTCCCGCCCGCCCGGGCTCCTTTTTGCCTTCGTGAGCTGACGCCAGCTGCTTGGCACACATCATCATCTGGTGTAGGCTCTCGATCATCGGGTCGGATCGCTTTGGCATCGACGACTACGGCGATCTTCGTCTGCCCTGGAACTTCGCCGCATGACACACGCAACACGTTTGCATGCTTGCTGTACTTCTCCGCGGCAGCTAAAAACGGATACAGCCCTTCTTCTTCTTCTTTGTATCCTTCTTTGTCGCTTCTCTTCGGTACCCACCAACGTTGGTGTCTTTTCTAGCCGAGGCTGACCTTGCCGCCGGTGCCAAAGAGGCCGAACGGATCGTGCACGGCGGTGCCGGGGTTGTTGAGCCTGCCCCGGGCCATCCAGTACTTCCTGGCCTCGTCCAGCACGAGCACACTCGACGCCGTCAGCAGGCACACGAACAGGTCGTTCAGCGACAGGCTCTCCGTGTCGAACAGGCCTTGCAGGATCGGCACGTAGATGGCCGCCAACTAAGTGACACGACACACGACGACACACGACCCACACACGACACGACACACACGAACAACGACACACGGCGGACGAGAGGTGAGATGAAAGCGGTGAGGACCGGGGAACGGAGGATGGAGCTGGTACCTGCAAGAGGAGGGAGCCGCCAACGGCCAGGGAGAAAAACTTGTTGTTGCTGAGCCCCATCTTGAAGATACTCTTGTCCTCGGAACGGCAGTTGAAGGCGTTGATCATCTGGAAGAGGACGAACGTGGTGAAACACATCGTACGGCGCGTGTCTCCCTACCCTCCTGCACGCACCAAAGGTCCATCGAGGTGAGAATGACTGCGTGTTCGTGTGTGTGTGTGTGTGTGTGTGTGTGTGTGTGTGTGTGTGGCATGTGCGACGCACCTCGAGGAACGTGTAGAACACAGCGAGCGTGCCGACGACCATCAACACGGCGCTGACCACAATGGCGAGAAGCATGATGGGAGGGAAGACGGGCTTGCGCGGATCACGCGGAGGCTTCTTCATAACGTCCTTGTCGAGCGGCTCCACACCTGGCGTTCGAACGAGTAAGCTCGGCGTCATCAGCACCACACCGGCCTTCACACCACGCTGCTGATGGGGGGGAGGGCACGGTACCCAAGCTCTGGGCAGGAGGACCGTCCATGATGATGTTGATCCACAGGATCTGGATGGGAGTCAGGGGCAGGGGAAGGCCGAACAGGGTGGACGACGCCACCATGGAAAGCGTGGCAATGCTGGTCGTCAGCTGGAACCGGAGGAAGTTCTTGATGTTGTTGTAGATCGACTTGCCCTCCTGTGAGCATGCCATGTTCGAATGAGCGCCGCATAGAAGAGAAGGCTGGGCACCCTCAACACTGATTATGCAGGGAGACGGAGGAGGGTGGAGGTGCAAATACCTCAATGGCCGCGACGATCGTGGCGAAGTTGTCGTCGACGAGGATCATCTCCGATGCCTCCTTGCTCACATCCGTGCCGGTGCGTCCCATGGCCACACCTATGTCGGCCAACTTGAGCGCGGGCGCATCGTTGACACCATCGCCGGTCATGGCCACAATGTGACTGTGGCGTAGTGTGATGGCACCACGGTGCACAAAAAGGTCAGTACCAAGAAGCGCTCGTGTACGCGAGTGAAGCACGGTACGTACCCACGCTTCTTGTAGGCTTCAATGATCTTCATCTTGTGCTCGGGCGCCATCCGGTAGAACACGGTGACGTCGTCAATCTGCGCGGCGAGCTGCTCCTCGGACATCTCCTGGACGTCGTTGTAGGAAAGGGCCACGCTGCCCCCGTCGAAGATGTCGAGCTCCCTGGCGATCGCGATCGCCGTCTCCTTCGCATCACCGGTGATCATCACCACCTTGACGCCGCCTCTGCGCACTTCGGCGATCGCCTCCTTGGCTGTAACAGAAGTCGGGGAGATGAGAAATAACACCAACGGGGGACGCGCGTAGTGGAGAAGAGGTGCGAAGGACAAGAGAGGCTTGGCTGACCTTCCTCTCGGGGAGGATCCACGATGCCGACGACGCCCAAGAAAGTGAGGGCACCCAGATTCGTTCCGCTGGCGAGGGCGATCACGCGCATGGCGCGGTTGCCCATCTCCTCGGCAGCCTCGAGAATGATCTTCCTCTTCTGCGACGAGAGATCGATAATTGCGCCACGGTCGTTGCAGGTCGTGTTGCATCTGTGCGTCGCCGGCGCGCACGATTGATAATATTAGTACGGTGGGTGGTTGGCTAATGAGAAACGAAGGCGTTGATGCAGCATGTACCGCTCCAGAATTCGGTCGACGGCGCCCTTGACGTGGTAGACCGGCTGCTGCTGGCCGGTTTCGTACTGGACCGACATCCACTTGGTGGTCGGCGAGAAGGGAACCTCTCCCAGGCGCGCGAAGTGGTGGCGGAGGTCTTCGACGCCGCCCTTGGCAGCAGCGACCAACAGCGCGGCCTCGGTGGGCTGTCCGAGCACTCTGTACCGGGCAGTGGCGATCAAGTGGTATTAGCTCTACTGCGAGACTACGAGGCGGTGGGAAATAGGGGCTTTTCTCGTCCGTACCTTCCCTCGGTGGCCGAGATCTGTGCGTTGTTGCAGAGAAGAGCGGTCTTGAGAAGCTCTTGCAGGTGAGGGTCCTCCTTGGGCTCGAGCTTGATGCCCCTGCGGAAGAAGTCGCCGCGTACGCCATAGCCGTCGCCAGTCACCTCGATCAAGTCCGTGGTGAAGATGGAGCGGACGGTCATCTCGTTCTTCGTCAGCGTGCCTACACGTGTACCAAGGAAAGGCCAGATACGATCGTAAGCGTTGGTCACACGAGGCCTCGAAAGGGTGAGAGCGAATGCTAAAGTCGTTGGAACTCGGAAGCGGTACCGGTTTTGTCGCTGCAGATCACGGTGGTGGCGCCGAGGGCCTCCACGGCGGGCAGCTTGCGTACGATGGCGTGGCGCTTGGCCATGCGCGTGACGCCCAGGGCCAGGGTGACAGTGACCACGATGGGGAGACCCTCGGGGATGGCGGCCACGGCGAGACTCACGCCGATGGTGAACATCTGCAGCAGTGGCTTGCCCTGCAGCGCGCCCAGGAGGAAGATGGTGCCGACGATGCCAAAGGCGAGAAGCGAGAGCTGCTTGCCCAGCTGGTCCATCTTCTCTTGAAGCGGCGTGCGCTGCTCGGCCATGGAGGTGACCATCTCCCAGATGTGGCCCAGCTCGGTATCGGTGCCGGTGGCCACCACGACGCCCTTGCCGCGGCCGTTGACGACGCTCGTACCCATGTGGGCCATGTTCTTGCGGTCAGCGACGGCCACCTGGCCGACGTCCGAGTCAATCTTCATGTGGAACTTGTGCGACGGCTCGGGCTCGCCGGTGAGGATAGACTCGTCGATCTGAAGGCTGATAGCGTCGGAGAGTCGCAGATCAGCGGGTACTCGGTCGCCCACCTCGAGCAGCACGACGTCGCCTGCGACGAGATCCTCGGCATCGATCTGTTGGGCCTTGCCGTCTCGCACGACGTGACACCGATGTGCGACGAGGGATTTGAGGGCCTCCACGCTCTTCTCTGACTTATACTCTTGAATGAAGCCAACAAGATTGACGATCAGCACCGCGAGGAAGATGCCGATGGCGTCAGCGAGCTCTCCCAGAAGGAGGGAGATGAGCGCTGAGCAGAGTAGGAGCACGATAAGAGGCTCCTTGAACTGGCCAATGAACTTCATCAGCAGCGATTCCTCCTCGGGATGTTCGAGCACGTTCCTCCCATTCTTCTGCGCTCGCGCGAAGGCATCCTGGCTCGACAGGCCCTGCTCGGTCGTGTGGAGATTCTCGAACACCTCCTCCACCTCGAGCTGGTAGCTGCGGGCCGCCTCCAGCCCTCCCAGATTGGAAGGGATGTAGATCTTGGTCTCCTGCATCATCTTGGCCAAATGGATCCAAAGAGGCGCCGGTCCACGAATGGCCTCGATCGATTGAATCAAGGACTGTACCAACCAGAGTCGGCAAAGGGCACATGCGCTACCAGGCACCCGCCTGCGGACGTGGCACGTGCGGAATTTGGGGCGGGAAGCAAACAAAGAAAAGATTATCTTTTCTTTGATTGCTTCTTTGGAATCGAGATCAGAATGGCGAAGGCAGTGACGATTCAGACCTCGATCGGCGATGTCACCTTGGAGCTGTACTGGAACCACGCGCCGAAGGCGTGCCACAACTTCTACGAGCTTGCCAAGCGTGGCTACTACGACAATACCATCTTCCACCGCATAATCAAAGTGCGCACCAAATCGCGTTGCCCACCAGTTGCCTGAATCTTACCCCCTCTTTATCAGGATTTTATGTGCCAAGGAGGAGATCCCACCGGCACAGGAAGGGGCGGCGAGTCCATCTATGGGTACGCAAGAGAACTCCCTGCCTTTTCTCTTCTTCTTCTTTTGTAATTTTTAATGTATTTACCTGCCCACGCTCCTTCGCTCCGCTCTGCCTCTGCGCAGGGGCAAGTTCGAGGAGGAGATCACGAGGGAGTTGAAACACACCGGAGCCGGCATTCTGTCGATGGCCAACTCTGGGAAGAACACCAACGGAAGCCAGTTTTTCATCACTTTGGCTCCGTGTCCGTGGTACGTCTTGCTGCGATGCTGCATTGTGTGATCGATCACTCCTTTGTGCTCCATGCGCTTAGTTTCTGGAGCTTTTCAAGTGAGGTGATTGCCTGACTCGCCATTCTCTCTTTTGCTCAACAACAGGCTCGATGGTAAGCACACAATCTTCGGCCGCGTGCTGAACGGCATGCAGGTCGTGAAACGAATGGGAAATGTGGCAACGGATTCAAGCGACAGGTACGAGTCTAACGGCCTTGACGCACAGTGGCAATCCTCGTTCGGTGTGTATATGTGCGTGTATGTGGGCCTCGCCTCAACATGCTTGTGTACGTTTCGGTTGTTGGCAGGCCTCTGGAGCCGCTGAGGATCTCAAAAGCGCACGCACACGAAGGCGAGTTCAAGCCTCCTGCCCAAACCAATGTCAACAGCATGGTATTGTTCCAGTAAACAAGAAAGGTCCCTCTTCATCCGCCACGCCACCGAGAGTACTGGGTACGGCCATTAGTCGACAAATATTTGCTTTTATGGCATTGGTTGGCGGTCTTCGGTCTTGGACCGCGAACGTTGCTTTCACCTTCTGGCTTCCCGCCAACGAATTGATTCGAGAGGATAAGAAGTAGGGGCGATAGAAACAATTGAGGCCAAATTAGCCCCCATTAGGGCACATTTCAAGCAATGCTTGGTCGGAGTACCAGTTTCCGACCTCGTCCGATCGACATTAACCAGAAGCTAGCCGTTTACTTGGGCGGTGATGCTCAGAATCTCGGCAACAGCCCCTCGTTGGAAGCGCCTTCGACTCCCGAGTTGGGCGGAGGCACACCAAAGCGACGTCCGCGGAATGCCAAACCAATTCTCGAGCCTGAAGACATCGAGGCCGCAATAGAGGAATGCAACGCCAACGATGATGCCGCTCCAATAAAACCCCAAGAGGTAGGCATCCCTCTCTATACTTTAATTAAAGCCTTTATCCCTCATCAATCATATTACCTATAACCCACGTGGGTGTGCCTAATCCATCTTTCCGTAACAAAGGTGGCTACCCCATCATTTCGAACAATCGATGATGAGGAGTACACGGCACCAGAGCCAGCAAATCCGTGGAAGCGCCCAGCCAAGTACATTCA
>NW_004457339.1:0-2903 GCF_000313135.1 Acanthamoeba castellanii str. Neff | reverse complement strand
CGTGGTGGCCCCGCCCGGCAAGAAGCAGATTGCCCAGCGCATCGACGAGCTGCTGGGCCTGCGCAAGCGGCGCGGCGCGCACGAAGAGCACGACGACAGCGAAGCCACGGTGCGCGGGCACCTGGGCGCTGCCGACGGTCTGCAGCAGTTGCTGCACAAGGCAGAACGAGGCAGCACCGCCGCCCTGCGTCAGCTGGTTACCGACACCGACGCCGCGCACAGCTTCGGCATCGCTCGGTAGGCCACTCCCTCTGACCCTGTAGTGTGGTTCAACCGCCCGTTACTCATCAGCGGTTGACCGTGCGCAGGTGGTTGGAAGCGGTCGTGAGAGCGCGGTGGCTGGTGCCGCTCGTGCAGATCGGAGAGCTCGTGTACCCCCTGCTCACGGTCCTTGTGCGCCTCCACGTCGAGCTCTGTTGTCCCTCCGCCCCTGAGGTGCGCCTCCGCCTGTGTCCGACACAGACTCATATCAGATGCCGAGCACTGTCTCACACCGTTGCGCGGTGTGTGTGGTGTGTGGGGGTGACGGCAAAAGGCCGACGAGATGGGCGCAGACGAGCTCCAGCAGCAGATCCGCCGGCTCTACCTCGATTACTTCAGGGAGCTCCCGCAGGCACAACAGGCCACGGCCCGGGCGTTCTGCTATTTCAATTCGGTCAGGCGGTCGCCGCAGGACGTCGCTCCGCTCCGCAACGCCGACGACGAACAGAGCCTGCTCGACGCGCAGTGCGTGCCTCCAACCGCCACCACCTCACTTTCGCCGAGTTCTTGAGCTTACCCGACCGCGCGCTGTGAACGAACGAACGATGATGAGTGCAGGTCGACTGTGCAGAGCGCTACCACGCCGGCGGACGCCGGCCGCTATCTGTTCAACGACCCCGCGCTGGTCGCGGAAGCGGAGAGGCAGCTCACCGTGAAGCTGAACCGACTGGTGCCCGAACACCTCGACGACAAGAACTACCTCTCATCCGTCTATGAGGCACGCACTTCCACTGCCGGCGTGGTGGCGGCCCGGTTGCGTTCGTCGTCGACCGAATGACTGCTAACAGTTAGCGCGCGTGTGTGCACAGGTCTCGCTGGTCATCCCGCTCCGGTTCGTGGAGCGGATTGTAGGGGAGGGGGTCGCGAACGCCAAGCAGGCCGCCGTCCTGTGCGGCCTGTTGCATAACACGGGGCTGGTCGCGCGCTATCGCTCGCACGACTCCGAAGACGGTGCGCCGCACAGCTGTGTGAGCTTGGCCTCCCAGCCCGCACGGCACCATAGAGCGATAAGCTCATCATACTTGTTTACCACCACCACCACCTCATTACAGGGATGAGCCTCGTCGGTCAAGTGGTGGACCGCTACGTCGGAGACATCAAAACGTGGAGGGCCGGCCCGGAAGCCGAGCGGGACTTCATCGCCATGCTCGTGCTCTTACTCGAGGTACGCTCTCTCTCTCTCTCCCGCACCACTCGTCACCAGCCCTCCTGAGTCCCGGCTGACTGCGTGCGTGCGTACGACTTCGAACGCAACACAGCCAAGAGCGCCGGTTGGAGACGAATCTGGCGGGCGCGGCAGAGCGGGCCACGACGAAGGCGACGCGTCGTTGGACCAGCGGGTGAGGGCCAGCCTCGCCCAGGCCCGCACCGCGATCTACGACGGCACGGAGCTGCTGGCGTGGTCGCTCGTGCCCCGCGTCCAGCAGATGGCCGGCGACCTGCGCTACGGCGCGCCATGCACGCCCGAGCTACAGGACCACCTCGCCCTCCTACTCGACCTGGTCGCCGCCGTGCTGGGCGGCAGCGACGACTACGGCGGCCCCGAGCGGGCCTACTACGACCACACGCAGTGCGGCCTCGCCCCGCCCGAGGAGCGGTACCTGGCCCGCAGGCTGTGGGTCCTGGAGGCCTACCCGTGGGAGCTCCTGCTCGCGCTTTGTCAGCTGCTGCGACAGCGCCCGCGGTTCCGGGCGGCCGTCGTTGCGCGGCTCGTCCACGTCACCGAGCGCGTGGCCGCCTTCCTCGCGCTGTGCCTCATCGCACGCGTGCGCCACCCGAGCCTGCCTGGCTGGCGACCCGGTACGATGGCACTACACACGCACGGCACATGACACGACACTACACGACCAACGACACTCAATCACTCGCACGCACACGCCCAAACAAGCAGGGGCGCAGGCGGTGAGTGGGGGCGGCTCGTCGATGGGCGATTTCCTGAGCGAGATCAGAGACCTGGAGGTCGACGTGCTGCTCCGCCTTCGGCCGCTCTTCGCCGCGGCGCAACCGTACCAACGGGAGGGCGGAAGCAGCCCCCTGTACCTGCGTACGTTGTGTGTGTGTGTGTGTGTGCGTGTCGTGTGTGCGTGTGTGTGTTGCCCTGGGGCCTGAGTTCAATGATGTGTATGTCTGTATGTCTGCAGCGGCGTCGTGGGTGGACGACAGCGACGGGCTGCCCGATTGGCCGATGGCGCCGCAATCGGGGGAGTACACCGAGGAGGAGTTGCTCGAGAGTTATGTCCGTTGCCTGTGTTACTGCCGCGTCTCGGACCGCCACTGCCGCCTGTTCCTCGTACGCTACCACGCAGCCACGCCCACGCACGCAGCCGACGCTAACTTTACTTCACAGCACTGGTTCTCGGTCGAACAAGCGGCTGAAGAGTACCACCACGACGACGACGACGATGGCGCGCTGCTGGCATACCAGCTGTTGGCGTTTGCGGTGGTCCTGAGCTATTCGACGGCCGAGGAGTACTACCGACTCGCCCACGTGCTCCTCCCGCGCATGATCGAAGCCGACCTCCTGCGATTCCAGCTCCCGACAGCGCTCCCACTGCCTCTTGCCGCCACCGCGGTTGAGCGTACGTGGACACACGACACGACACGACACGACACGACACGACACGACACGACACGACACGACA
>NW_004457340.1:0-10488 GCF_000313135.1 Acanthamoeba castellanii str. Neff | reverse complement strand
TGCCGCAGTGGTCGCACTACGATGGTGGCGTGGTGAGGGTGGTAGTCAGTAACGAGCGGCACGAGTGTCGACAGACAGTTGTGCATACCTCCCAGTAGATCTCCTCCTCATCATCGTCTTCATCATCTTCATCGTCGTCTCCGCCTTCGTGGTGGTGGTGGTGATGGTGGTGGTCATGCTGCGCGTGGCCGTGCTGGCAGCAGTGACCCGCGTGCTCTTCGCCTAGTGTCACAACGATGTGTTGGGAAGCACGTTAGCAAGCGACGGCCGTAGTACCACCCCGAGGCACCGGTGGCATGGTCGGTGAGTACCTTGTTCCACATCGGTCTCCTTCTCCTTCGGCTTCTCTTCGGCGGCAGGCGCGGAGGACTGCTGGGCCAGCAGTTCGGTCTTTCTCTGCGCGTACTCGTCTTCGATGATGAAGCCGGACCGGAAGAGGTCCTCCAGCTTGCTCAACTCCGTTTGAAAATCTGTACAGCGAGAGAATTGTAATTCGAAATTGAATGTAAGATGGAGCGGACCCAAAGGGGGGAGGACGAACCGGCCATGTCCAGGGTTGCAGGTTTGTTTTTCTTTTGCGTTTTGGGGACAGAAATGAAAACGGTGCCTTTATTTCAATCTAAACAGTTCCAGGAAATGGATTTCTCGGTCATTTCCTTCTTTGCTTTTCCGCCAGATTCCACGACAACAGCGAAACAGCATTAATGTCGACTTTGGCCGATTTGTTTGATTTCAGACGATTAGCTTCGTGGTCTGCGCATTGAAAGAACAAGATGTCAGAAACGGAGCATAAGGACCATATAATTCCTTACAAATGGACACAGACGCTGGCCGAGGCTACGCTCAGCATTCCCGTGCCTGCAGGAACGCGTGCTCGCGATGTCAACTGCAAGATAACCGCCACCCACCTCACCGTTGGTCTCAAGGGCCAGCCCCCTCTCATCGATGTACGTCCATTCCCTTTTGCTGTCTCACATCGATGCCTAATCTAGGCGTTGCGGCACACAGGGCGAAGTGCACAAGAAAATCAAGCCCATTGAGAGCTTCTGGCAAATGGGTACGCCTTTCGCTTTGTACTGTTTTTTAATGAGCATTTATTAATGTTTACTATTGCAGATGAGGGCAACACGATATTCATCGAGTTGCAGAAGGTGAACAAGATGGAGTGGTGGACGTGCATTATTAAGGGTCATCCCGAAATCGACACCACCAAGATCGAACCAGAGAACTCCAAGCTCTCCGATCTCGACGACGAAACCAGGAACATCGTGGAGAAGATGATGGTAACCGTGCCCCGCCTCTTTTCCTTCTTCATATCTCTTACCTTTCGCTTCCTTGCATCTTCAACAGTTCGAACAGCGCCAGAAGGCCGCCGGTGCAACCTCTGATGAGCAGCAGAAGAAGGCCGCGCTGGAGAACTTCATGAAGTCCCATCCCGGTACGTCTTGCCAGCACCTCCCCAGGCTACACAAGCCATAGTGCAGCAACAAGGTGATTCGTTTACTCACCTCCTTCCTCCATCTCTGCTTCTTCTTCTGGTGTTCTTCTTCTATCCCTCAACAGAAATGGACTTCTCAAACGCCAAGATTGGCTAATGTATTTATCTCAACGGAGCACAAGAGAACAAACAAGGCACCCAGTACCACTTCCTCGTCCTTCTTCTTCTTCTTCCCTCGGTATGTGTGGAAAGTGTGGTGTGTGTGCGATGCCGGGCTTTAGGCGGGCACGGAGTCGACCTCGCGCTCGTTGTGTCGGTGGGCGGCGATGGCGTTGAAGAGGGCCTTGCCGAAGTCGAGCAGGTCGGCGACGGGCTGGCGCGACGTGACGACGCCCTGGTCGGCCACGAGCGCCTCGCCCGGCCCGGCCAGCTTCACCACCGGCAGGCCCAGCGACTGCACAAAGTCGACGCCCTCCTCCAGCGCCGCGATGGGCTTGCCGTGCTTGAAGCTCTCGTTGATCCACGCCTTGCACTCGCCCGACCGCGACAGCGCCGCGACGTGCTGGCCGCCGCCGACCACCACCACGCCGTCGAACATCACCGAGCGCGCCGTCAAGTAGGAGAACTGGCACGTCGTCGACCCGGCGTCGCCCTTGACTTCGCCCTTGCGCGGCCCGACGTACATCGCCATCGCGCCGGCCGCGGTCAGGCCCGCCGCGACGGTCGTCAGCTGCGCGTTGTTGAAGCCGGGCGCGACGAGGAAGGCGATCTTGCGCGTCGCGATCGAGTCCTTGGCGGTGTTGGCCTGCGACAGGGCCGGCGACTGCTGGTTGTGGGCCTCGCCCGCGAAGGCCTTGGGCGGCTGCACCCCGATCGCGTCCGCCACCCGCGTCGCCAGCTCGAAGTCGATGTGGTTGAACATGTCGATCATGCGCTCGCGCACGCCCACGTCGTCGACCTTGCCCAGCTCGAACGAGGCCGCCGCCACCAGGTGCGCCTTCTCCCACCACGACAGCGAGTTGTAGAACAGCGTCGCCTGGCGGTAGTGCTCGGCGAACTTGGGGCCGCGCGCCCGCAGCTTGCGGCCGTGGACCTCGACCGGCGCGTGCACGTAGGCCCGCGACGGGTCGGCCAGCGCCGGGCAGCCGAACCGGTTGGGGTAGTAGTTGACCCGGCCCTTGTTGATCTTCTGCCGCATGAAGCCGTCGCGCTGGTTGTTGGTCACCGGGCACACGGGCCGGTTGATGGGGATCTCCTCGAAGTTGGGGCCGCCCAGCCGCGTGAGCTGGGTGTCAAAGTAGGAGAACTGGCGGCCCTGGAGCAGCGGGTCGTTGGAGGCCTCGATGCCGGGCACCAGGTGCGACGTGCAGTAGGCCACCTGCTCGGTCTCGCAGAAGAAGTTGTCGGTGTTGCGGTTGAGCACCAGGCGGCCGACGCGGCGCACGGGCACGAGCTCCTCGGGTATGATCTTGGTGGCGTCGAGCAGGTCAAAGTCGAACTTGTGCTCGTCGGCCTCGTCGACGATCTGCAGGCCCAGGTCCCACTCGGGGTAGGCGCCGGCCTCGATGGCCTCGTAGAGGTCGCGCCGGTGAAAGTCGGGATCGGTTCCGCCCAGCTTCTGGGCCTCGTCCCACACCAGCGAGTGCGTGCCCAGCCGCGGGATGAAGTGGAACTTGACGAAGCGACGCTGGCCCTCCTTGTTCACCAGCACGAACGAGTGCACCCCGAAGCCCTGCATGGTGCGGTAGCTGCGCGGGATGGCCCGGTCGGACAGGGTCCACATGATCATATGCGCGGTCTCGGGCGTGAGCGAGACGAAGTCCCAGAATGAATCGTGAGCCGTCTGCGCCTGCGGCATCTCGTGGTGCGGCTCGGGCTTGCCCGCGTGGATGACGTCGGGGAACTTGATGGCGTCCTGGATGAAGAACACGGGGATGTTGTTGCCCACCAGGTCGAAGTTGCCCTCGTCCGTGTAGAACTTCACCGCGAACCCACGCACGTCTCGCACCGTGTCAGCCGATCCTACACCGCACCCGACACACACGACACGACACACGACACACGCACGACACGACACACAACCGTTAGATCGTCGTGTCGAGTAGAAGAAAAAAAGATGGAAGGCTGGTACCTCGTGAGCCGAGAACGGTGGAGAAGCGAACGAAGACGGGCGTGCGCTTGCCGGTCTGGCAGAGGAACTGGGCGCGGGTGAACTCCTCCAGGGACTCGTCGAGCTCGAAGTAGCCGTGGGCGGCCGTGCCGCGGGCGTGTACGACGCGCTCGGGGATGCGCTCGTGGTCGAAGTGGGTCATCTTCTCGCGGAAGTGGAAGTCTTCCAGGAGCGTGGGGCCGCGCTCGCCGGCCTTGAGGCTGTTGTCGGTGTCGTCGACGGCCACGCCAAAGTTGGTGGTGATGACGTTGCCCTTCTGGGGGTCCTCCACGGTGTGGCCCGCCAGCTGGGTGCTCTTGGCGTCCTTCCCGAGGGCCGAGGCCACGGTCGAGGCCACCGATCCCACGGCGTCCTTGATGGCCGTCGCGGTGTCCACTGCCTGCTTGAGCTGGTCCATTGTATGTGCGTGTGCGTGTGCGGCTGGTTGTGGTGTTGCGTGTGTGTGTGTGTGTGTGTGTGTGCGATTTGCACAGTGCTTGTTGATGGCAAGGGTGCTGTCGTGTGCTCTGGAGGCAGTGAAGAGTGAAGGATGACCGGTGGCTTTCCCCACGTTGTGATCCCCTCCTTCGCACCACTCGAAAACCTGAAGGAAACCTGTGCAGGGATCCACGCCGCACTCACGATGACGCGGTGTGGGTCGTGTTCGTCCCACCCCCCAGCGCAACTGGTGCAACCGCTGCCCATTGGCTCAACTGTAAGCACCACGCCCGGCCATTGGAGTAAATGGAGAGCCTGCGGAAGCTCGTTCCATGGTGCCCGAGCAAGGTGGGGGGAAGACCAAGGGTTCAGCAGGGAGTGGTCATCCACGACACATGAGGGCAGAACACCGGGGGGGGGCAGTGAGTTCTCGCAGTGTTGTCTACTTTCCTCTTTTCTCGCGTCGTGCATCTCATCTTCGTGCATCATCTTCTAATCTTGCTGCCCTGCTTTTTCATTGTTGTTTTCTTAGCTTAGTTTCTTCTTCTGCGCACGACCGCACGCTCCACGTTCGAACAACAACATAAAAAGACGAGGGGGGATGATGGCATGATGCAGTGAGTTTATACATGATGGACGGGAGCAGGGGGGCGTGGAGGCGGCCGCTTGTGGATGAGCGCTCGTTATCGGCGTCGTGGTCGGAGGCGTTGGTCTGTGATCCGTTGGACGACGTCGGTCGAGCGAGCGAGCGGCTGATCGTTCTTGCTTGTATCGATGCTTGTTGATGTTGTTGGAGAGTCGTGAGGTCGTGTGGAGGTCGTAGAGGAGGAGAGCGGAGTGTGCAGAGAGACGAGGTAGAGGAACGCGGCGCGTCGGGCGCGTAGGTGTGCGTGCGGTAGCCATTCGTCCATCCATCCAAACAAAACTTGAGGCGAGAGGAGAGGAGATGCGATCGCCAGGCTCTGTATCCACGGCAGGAGTAGCGAGGCCTCCGAAGCAGAGAGGTGGAGGGCCGGTGATGAAGAGAACAAAACTGTGGGCGCGTCGTAGCGAAGCGCATGAAGAGACGAAGAGGAAGAAACGTAAACGGAGAGGAGAGGATTCGCGAGGGCGGGAGGAGTGGTGGTTTCCGCAGCACTTGCACGAGCGCGTTAGCGTACGGCCTGTCTATACAGTGTACCAGGCCTTTTGCTTGAGCTCCTCCAGCTCTTCCGCTTCCAACTGACGACGGTACTCGATGGTCCTGATCATCGGGGTATCGTGAGAAAGAGCACTCGGGATGCTGAACTTGTGGGCAGGGAGAGGCGTACTTGTTGATGATCTGAATGAAAATCTCTGAGTTGCGGTTCTGGTGGAAGGGGAAGCCCACGTGCTCGGTGTCGTGGTAGGCCACCTCCGTCGCTGGGTTCACCATCCACTCGTGCTCCAGCATCTGTTCGGCAGTCAGTCGCTTTGTAGGGTCCTTTTCAAGCAGCCCCGAGATCATGTCCTTGGCTATAGCGAAGGAGGGCAGAGCAGGCGTTAGTGCCGTAAGAACCTGCGCCAAGAGTTGTTGAAAGGAATACGGTACCAGAATTCGATACTCGATCCCACCAAGGCGAGGGGAACTCGAACGCGGCGTCGGCAATCTTGTTGGCAAGCTCTTGCTCATCGCCAGTGTTTGTGTAGAATGGCGGGAACCCGCAAAGCCTGCGCGACGAGACAGACTTAGCCTGCGTGTTGCAAGCATGTTGCCGTATTCGAATAGCACGAGAGCAAGAAGTGCGTACAGAGCGTAAGCGATGACGCCGATGCCCCACATGTCAACGGCCTTCTGGTAGGTCCTCGCCGTCAACACTTCGGGAGCTGCCAGTGATCATAACCGCAAACGATCAAAGTTACTAAAAGAGCTGCGACAATGAAAGCGGTAACGAGTGGTGAGTCAAGTGTGTCTTACCTGCATACTGAAGTGTGCCGCATGGCTGCGTCAGCGACCGGCCGTCAGGGACGTCGACCGAGAGGCCTAAGCATAGACAGCAGAAACGGTCAGTTCAGACTAGCCGTTGGCTCCAACAACTTACGGGAGCGTGATAAGGAGTGCCAGGCAGAGTAGGCGTACCAAAGTCGCTGAGTACAAGGTGATCATCGTTGGGCGACTTGTAGAGAATGTTCTCCGGCTTCAAATCGCTACGCGGCGCACAAGCAACGACTCGTAAGCATGAGAACTCAAGAGAGTACAGAGCAAAAGGCGGACAGTACCGATGCACAATGGAGTGAGAGTGAAGATGCTGGACAGCAGACGCGATCATGCAGAGCGCCCGTCGGGCCTCCTCTTCGGAGAAGCATCGCTTGGCAACAATGCGATCAAAGAGCTCTCCTCCCTCCATGCTACAGAAAGCGCGGATGACGGCAAGATAAGCAAAAGTAGCTCGTGCGAGGTAAATCTGAAGGCAATACGCCAGGCGAATGTAAAAGACGCGATACGTACAGTTCAAGCACGAGGAAGATCTCGGATGTGTTCTCGTACACTTCGTACAGGCGAATGATGTTTGGGTGCTTGATGTGCGTGAGGAAATCTATCTCTTTGCGCACGGCCTCCACATCTTGCTGCACTCCGGAGCAACACCGATCAGTATAGAGTACTTGCACGCAAGCTGCCATCAGCGGAGCGAACGCGATGCATGTACCTCTTGTGCTGCCTGCTTGGATACACACTTGATGGCATACTTTTTCTTCGTGAGTCGGTGCGTTGCCTCGAACACTTTGCTGAATGCACCCCTGCACACGGTGGAGATGAGAAAAGGCGTTAGAGCACCGCTCGCGAAGCGCGAGCACCAGTGGAAAGAGTGAGGCTAATAGCGTCTGGCATTCGCCATGAGGTGCCCAGCCCAAAATTTGAGACAAGTATTTATGGCGCCAGTACTTGTAGCAAAATTTCAAGTATAACTTCGTTAGCGCCGAATGAGCCGGTACAACGGCGAAGCGAACACGAAGCGAACAGCTACAAGCGGCAGCATGAAGGGAAAGGCGGAGCCAAGTAGAGAGAAAAACAACAAAAACCCTCGCAAGTCCAACAAAACCCATGGCAACTAGTAGTTGGTTCGGGTGGTGCGGATTTGGAATTGGGGGCGGCGATCTGCACGGCAGAGGGCCAGAGCGAAACTGATTTGATGTAAAAGCGTGGGGCAGCGGTACATAACATCGCATTGAGATAATTTGAAGCGCGAAGGGAGGCAATTGCCAATTAAATCAATTCGGCTTTTCGAATTGCGCGAAAGTTGTATCCTGCGATTGCAAGTCGACTAGTCGAGATTTTGGGGGGAGGTGAGGACGTACTGGCCAAGTTCCTTGTCCTCGCGTATGTACACGTTGTTGATAGCACCGCTCTTGTGAGCAGTGGTTTCCTCGTTCACGGGCTGGATGTCATCCTTGAGCACGTCTTCCCACTTGGGCTGGTTCTTCTTGTTGCCCTTTCCTCCACTTCCTCCTCGCCCCTTGCTCGATCCCGAGGAATGAGATGAAGTCGATGTTCCCGATGTAGAGCCAGTGCCGCCTTTCTTCTTGTCCCTATCGCCGCTCTTCTTGCCCGAGAACAGCGACCGCATGTTCATTCGCCTCGCACGTCTGGAAAATTTAATGGGATCTAACGATGGCGAAGGTTGTCTAGATGAATCAACGAAAGCCGATGCTGCAGCTGCTCTTGGTAGATTCGATCTCTAGAAGACAACGTCTCCTCTTACTTACAGCAAGATTGCTTGCCGATGTTGCTGTAGTAGCGGGAGCAAACGCTCTCTCCACACGCGCAGCAGAACCTTCTGTTTGTTCCTTTTTGGCCCTTTTTTTCTGCCCTTTTTGGCCCTTTCTCCGCCCGCGTCGACAAAAACCAGGCACACACAGCGACCAAACGCCGTTTCCGCATCGACCACGATCACCAACGCTTTGAAGTTGCCTCAACGGCCGTTGACGGCCATCAAGAAGCACGTCAGGAACAGGGAAACGCTCTCACATTCTTCCTCGGGCAGAATGCCACGGGGGGGGGGGTGCCGGCGGTGCCCCAGACAAACCGGGCACGAGAAGCAAGAGCGCTTGCTCGAAATTTCGATCGGTACGCTGGCGTCTGTGTGGCTGGTGGCTTGCCTCCCCAAACAGGCGAAATTCACTACTTGAAGCAGTGAGCCTGAGCTGGTGTCCATGGCCGTCCACCTTCTGTTCGTCATTCGTGTATTGTCTCCTTCGTACTTGTCTCTCATCTTCTTCCTGCCTATTCCTTCTTCCTCAACGTCAACTCCTCCGCAGCTATTGTAGCTTACGAGTTAGTTAGGGTTTGCGCGGTCTGTTTATCGAACAGACATTATGGAATATCAACCACAGCAACACCATGCGCACCACTCCGTTTCTACGCAGCCTTATCAGCTACTGCCTTCTTCGACAGCCCAACCGCATCCACACTCTCTTTTGCCACAGCACGCTCCTCAGTCCCAGCCACCATTCCATCACCAACCGTTCTTGCAGATGCAGCAACAGCAGCACCCCCAGCCCCAGCAACCACAGCAGCCCTTCATTCCACAGCATCAGGCGAAGCATCTTCAGCAACCTCTTCAACAGCGCCCTACAAGCTTTCCCTCCACCGCTCCTTCTGGTACCGTCGCTCCCGTCCCGGCCATGCCGCCGACCTGGCGGGAGGAAGAGAACCAAAAACGCGGGTTCGATCCACGCCTTGTACGACAGCAGCAACAACTTGTGCGTTCCTTCGCTCTTTTGTCGCTTTTCGTCTTTCCTCTATCTCTTTCGTTCTTCCCCCCCCCCGCCCCAATATTTACACCGTACTCACAGCGAGCATTTCCGTTCTCGGCACAGGCTCAGTGGCGCGAACGGTACATGCAGCTGAGCCCGCAGCAGCAACAGCAAATCCGACAGCAGCTCATCCAAAGGAGGAAGCAGCTGCGCCTGCGCGAGATGTACAAACAGTGGAAGCTCCAACAACTGCAGCAGCTCAAGGAGAAGGTATGGACCAGCCGAGCCGGTCTCCGCACTCCCTCTCGGAGTCAACTCACATGCGCCTCTTCTCTTTCTCTTTTTCAGACTCTTCAAGCTCAACAGTTCCAGCAACACCATCAGCATATGCAGATGCAACGCCAACAACAGCAGGCACAGCAACACCAGCACCACCAGTACGGCGCACAGGGCAACCAAACGATCGAGCAGCACCATCAGCACCACCAGCCGACGCAACAGGCGACCTTCTCCTCGTGCGTACCGGCGATCGAGGAGATGCAGCGATCGGCCGTCGACGGCTCATCGACCTCCTCGCCCAAGCTGCGCCGGCTCAGTTCGTTCCGCCGCGGGCGCATCACGCCGATCAAGAAGAAGAGCTTCAAGCCCGGCAGCGGGGGAGGCCTCTCGTCGTCGGCGTCGGCCTGCACCACCGTCTCCCAGTCGCCGGCCGCATTGGGGGGTAGAAGGACCTCCTTCAGCGCGCCGTCGAACTCGCTCACGGCGCCGTCGGCCGCCGATGCCTGCGTGGGAGGCACCACCGAGCCTTTGGCTGACCACGGCGCGACGATGATCCGCCGGGCGCGCTCGTTCTCTGACCCCTCGTCGACCTGGCCGGCCCAGCAGCACCAGCTTCAACAGCTCCAGCAGATTCGGCATCAACAGCAGCAGCAGCAACAACATCAGATGATGCAGCAGAACCACCATCAACACCAGCAGATGCAGCGGCAGATGCTGCAGCAACAGCAACAGCAACAGCAACAGATGATGTTCCAGCAGCACCAGCAGCAACGCCAACATCAACAGTTACACTCTCTTCCCATTCAGCCATCGCAGCAGCCGCAGCACCACCACCAGCTCTCGCCTCGACCGATTCCCCACCACCACCAGCACTTCGCAGCGCCCTTTGCTCAACAGCAGCAACAGCAGCAACAGCAGCAACAGCAGCAACAGCAGCAACCCCGAATGCCGGCCCAGATGCTGCTGCAGCCCCTACAACCCCACCAACTGCAGCACCAGCACCAGCACCAGCAACAGCAACAACAGCAGCCCATCCACACGCTGCCCTCGCCGTCGATGTCCTACTCGGAGCCGGTGATCCCGTCCTTCAGCCAGCGGCAGGAGTCGATGGACCTCGAGACCGTGGCTCCGTCGCTCTCCTTCTCCACGCTCTCGCCGCCACCGGCGGCTTCGTCGCCTGCCTCGCCTGCGCCCGCCGCCAACGGCGCCCTCTCCTTGCCGCCGCCGCAGCAGTCCTTCCAATCGCTCTCGGCGCTGCTGGGCGGTCCGCAGGACCTGGACCAGGACCAGTCGCCGGCGCCGCCCATCGACGCCCTCCATCAGCTGAACCTGGGCGAGATCGACCCCAGCGACGCGCTCGCCCTGGAGATGGCCGACGACCAGCAGTTCCTGCGCGAGCTCATGGAGATGCAACAGCAGCACCACAACGACCACCTCCAGTCTCTGACCGACGCCGACGCCGACGCCGACG
>NW_004457341.1:10491-12407 GCF_000313135.1 Acanthamoeba castellanii str. Neff | reverse complement strand
CATCTTTCATTTTTCATCTCTCATCTATAAATCAAGGATGATTCCTAAATTGTTTATTTTATTATTTAATGAATGGATGGCAGGCCGTGGCTGGGAGCGGTGGAGAAGACCGAGACGACCAAGCTGCCCGCCTACGACCCGGCGTGCTACCTCTGCCCGGGCAACACTCGCGCCACCAACGGCACGGTACTGAGCTGCGCAGCCACAGAACACTTGTATTATTTATTTTCGTTTTTTCATTAATTTATCAATATTTTCATAATTGGTGTTCAATATGCGACATGCAATTATTATTTGTTATTATTTGTTTTTTATAATAAAAATTAATAATATTATTCATGTGTGGGCGTAGGTGAACGACAAGTTCGAGGGGACGTACGTCTTCGACAACGACTTCCCGTCGGTGCGTGGCGGCGATGGTGACTTCGTGCAGCTCAACGAGGACGACCTCTTCATCGCCCAGTCCAACCGCGGTACCCTCCTCCGCCCCCCTTCATCTTTTTCTACTTCATCTTTTTTCCTTCTATCTTCTACTCGCAGCTCACGACACGACACGATCAACGACACGACACGACACGCGTGACACACAGGCGCGTGCAAGGTGATCTGCTTCTCGCCCAAGCACAACGCGACGCTGCCCGACATGACGGTGGGCGAGATCACGGAGGTGGTGCGCGTGTGGCGCCGCGAGTACGAGGCCCTGGGCCGCCTGGACTACATCAACTACGTCCAGATCTTCGAGAACAAGGGCAGCATGATGGGCTGCTCCAACCCGCACCCGCACTGCCAGATCTGGGCCACCGAGGCGGTGCCCGACGAGCTCGCCAAGGAGCTCGACGCCTTCGCCCACTGGCGCGCCAGCAAGAACGGCGCCTGCCTGCTCTGCGCCTACGTCGAGCGCGAGCGCGCGCGTGCGGCGGAGCGCGTCGTGTGCGCCAACGCGTCGTTCACGGCGCTGGTGCCCTTCTGGGCCGTGTGGCCCTTCGAGATGATGATCGTCGGACACCAGCGCCACCTGAGCTCGCTCGCCCAGCTCACCCCCGACGAGGAGCGCGACCTGGCCGACATCATCAAGCAGGTCACCACCAAGTACGACAACCTCTTCCAGTGCCACTTCCCCTACTCGATGGGCATCCACCAGGCGCCCACCACCACCACCACGAGCCACTCGAGCCAGCGACCACAACAACAACAACAGCGACAAGACGATGAAGATGATGGTAACGAGAATGATGATGGTGATGGTGATGAGGAGTTGTTCCACCTGCACATGCACTTCTACCCGCCGCTGCTGCGGTCGGCGACGGTGCGCAAGTTCCTGGTCGGCTACGAGCTGTGCGGCGAGCCCCAGCGCGACATGACCCCCGAACAGGCGGCGGCCCGCCTGCGCGACCTCCCGGCCGTACTCTACCGCGATCTGCCCTCCAACGTCGAGCAACAACAATGAGAATCAAATAATAAATCAAATTATTTGTTGGATCGCAAATTGTTTTAATTAAATATCTTTTTGTTTGTACAATAAATAAATAAATAATGGTATTATGGCAATAACCAGAATTAAATTGAAATAAATTAAGTGTGGGCTGGCCAGCTCTGCGCTGAGACGAGTCAGAAGGTGAAGGCGCGGAGGAGGGACAGCCAGAAGGGCGCCACGACGGAGGCGGCGGCGGTCTGGGCCTTGCCGGCCTGCGCGGTGGACGGGACCTGGTAGGAGAACTGGTAGGTACCGCTCAGGGCCACCGACGACGAGAAGATCTGGAACCGGTACTGGCCCGCACCCGTAGCTGCAGCGAATGGCGAACAGAAACGAACAAATAAACACACGCACACGTCAGCATTTTGGTTGTGTGTTGTGTGTTGTGTGTTGTGTGTTGTGTGTTGTGTGTTGTGTGTTGTGTGTTGTGTGTTGTGTGTTG
>NW_004457341.1:7868-10437 GCF_000313135.1 Acanthamoeba castellanii str. Neff | reverse complement strand
AAGAGAAGCAGAGAAGAAGAGGCCATGGCGTCGGTGGTGCAGCTTGCGGACGAGGTGCTGGTGGGCGTGCTGAGCTGGCTTTCGGCGGACGGCCTGGTGCTCTCGCGTCAGGTGTGCCAGGACTGGCTACGCGTGGCCGACGACGACCTCCTCTGGCGCCCCCTCGTCACCTCCGTGCGCCCCCCCCCAATAATTCAATATACAATTATTTTATTTTTGTGCACCTTGCCCCTGCAAAACTAATATAAAATAAAATAAAATACTCAGATCTTTTATTCTTATTAAATAAATATTCTTTAATTTTGGTTGTGTAGCGATGGCAGGTGCTGCCCAAGGACGAGGCGTGGGCGGCCCAGCTGGGCGGGCCGGGCGGGTGGCGTGGCCTCTACATTTTCAAGCATCGCTTCGACCAGTACTGGGACCACCAGGGTACCGCTGGCCGGCCGGCCCTCCTGCAGAACCTTAGAACCGCACTCACACCAGTGTGTCGTGTGTGTGTCGTGTCGTGTCGTGTGCGTGTATGTCGTGTCGTGTCGTGTCGTGTCGTATGCGTGCGTGCGTGCGTGTGTCGTGTGTGGTGTGTATCGTGCGCAGTGTCTATGTCGTGGAAGCTGGTCGAGGACCCACTTCGTCTCACGCAGACGGACCAGTGCGCGATGGCCGTGCTCGACGACTACGTGTACCTGTTTGGCGGGCGCATGGGCCAGGTGGCCAGCAGCGACCTCTGGGTCTACTCCGCCTCCAAGGTCGGCCCCGCCGGACTCTGCCTCACCACTGCACACGACACGACACGCACCACGGCGTGTGCGCACTCACGCCATGTCTCTCGCGACAGGGCAAGAAGCTGAGGGGCATCGTGATGCAGCGCCCCCGGGCGCAGTACAGCACCGCCGACGAGTGGCCAGCCGGCCGGATCTACTCCAACGCTGCAGGTGTGGCGTGTGGCGTGTGGCGTGTGGCGCGTGGCGCGTGGCGTGTGGCGCGTGGCGTGTGGCGCGTGGCGTGTTGAGTCGTGTGCGGCGGTGACACGTCATCAAAGACTCATCCTCGCATTGGGGGAGGGGCTTACAGTCACCGAGGACCGGTACCTCTATGTCTTCGGCGGCAGCGGAGACTGGGGTGCGCTGTTCAACGAACTCTGGGTATTCGACACCGGTACGCGCCCAACCACAGTCACCACCATCACCACCCCGCATAGGGTGCGCGTGCATTCTGACCGTCGTACGTGCAGTCACGCACAGATGGAAGGAGGTGGAAGCCACCGGCGATCCGCCTCAGGCCAGGTCAGTCGCCTTGCAACTCTCATTTCACACGACGCTACGGCAAGCACCTATTGGCCCTGAGACCCGAGCGCTTACCAAAGGGCTGGCCCTTTTCGCTGTGCGTGTGTGTGAGCAGGTGGACCCAATCAGTGACGGCCGTCGGCAAACGGTTGTTCGTATTCGGCGGCTGGACGCACGACGCCAACTTCAACGACCTCCACATTTTTGACACGGGTGCCTCCCGCTTCTCCCACGCGTGCGGTGTGTGTCATCGTTCTGTGTCTCACGCACACACAGAAACCAAGCAGTGGAGCATTGGAGAGATGAAGGGCGACATTCCGCCGCCCTTGGGCTGCCACACTGCATCGCTGGTGGGCAAGTACATCTTCATCTACGGCGGCGATGACGCTCAGCTGCACATCTACCACGACATCTATCGACTCGACACTGGTACAGACGACACGCACACGCACACGCACACGCACACGCACACGCACACGCACACGCACACGCACACACCTTGATGACACCGGTACATACGACACGCACACGCACACGACTTGATGACAAATGGGTTTCGCAGAGTCGCTTGTAATTGAGAAGCTGGCTATCAAGGGCGAGCTGCAGCCGGAACGGCGGGAGAGCCATGACGGCGTGGTGGTGGGCAACCACATCATCTACTACTCCGGCCAGGTGCTCACCTCACCACCGCCACACGCGCACACGCGCACAAGACACACTCATGGCGCACGTATGGGTGTTTTGTTGACGCCCGCGGCCTTTCCGTTGCTATGGGTTAGCGCCCCCAACAAGAGAGCGGAGACGTACCGTACCCTGTGGAGGCGCGACAGCGCGGCACCGACATCGCGATCTTCAACACCGACGCGCTCACCTGGCACCACCCGCGCATCAAAGGTGCGGCCCTTCTCTCCCCCCCCCCCTTACATCGTAGCATTTACTGATGTTCTGTGTCGTCGTGTGTGGCGTGCGCCGCGTCATTGCAGGTGGACCAGTGGGACTGAATTGGCACAAGTTGTCGTTCGTGGGCAACAAGATCCAGGTGTGGTTCGGCGCGACGGAGGACCCGTTGCCCTCGAAGCGCAGCGTCGGCATCATCTCCCTCGTACGACTACCACGCCACACCCCTTTGCAACCCACTGTCTGTGGAGGGGCCGAGAACTGACCATCTTCTCACAATCGGGCCACACGCGCCCAGACGCCAGAGTTCGGCCAGCAGGGACCGTGGAAGGAGGCGCGGACAAGGAGGGCGAAGGACAAGTGCGTCACTGCAGTAGGCACGTACGGGC
>NW_004457341.1:2159-5060 GCF_000313135.1 Acanthamoeba castellanii str. Neff | reverse complement strand
CCTGTGTTTGTTGTATGACCCCGCAATGCCCACGGACGGCTGACTTCATCTGACCCTGCGGATGTAGAGATCGGTCGGGGCGTTGGGCACGCGGCGCGAGACGTCGCCCTTGAGCCAGCCGTTGGTGTTGAAGCCGCGGCACAGCGGGTTGGCGAGGCACAGCCACTGGAGCTGGGCCAGGTCCGTGCTCCACGTCGGGTGCGGCATCAGGTCGGACCCGTACGCGTCCGTGTTGGCCACCTTTATGAAGTACGATTCGTAGGCCGACCGGTCCAGATATCTGTACGCCACCCATCATCAGGCGCGTGCGGTGTGCGCGTGTGTTGTGTGTGCGTGTGTGTGTGTGTGTGTGGTGGCGTACTTCTGAGAGATCCGCAGGGCCACCTGGAGGGTGTCGCCGGTGGGCGTGGTGGGGTAGGTGGTGTTTTCCTGGTTCCACTTCTGCTCCAGCTGCAGCAGCTCCGTGCCGTACGCGGTGCTGTTGAACATCACCCCAGCACCGACCGCTTTCACTGCAGCGCGCACAAGCTCGCGGTGAGACAGACATGCAACACGACACGACCCGAGCTTAGAGCTGCAACGGGGGAGGCGAGTACGAAGCGAAGTGAGGAAAAGAGTCCAGCGCGGTTTATAGTAGGAACTCAGTAGGCCGGCCCAGTGCTTGGTGGCGTAGTCAGAGATCTGGCCGTCCGGTCCCCACAGGGTCTGTTGCCGCCGCCCCACCACACTGTGGCGTCAGCGAACATGAACAAAAAGAGGAGAGATGGTGACGAAGAGGCGCACGATCTGGTTGCGCGCGTTGAACTGGTAGTGGAGGGCCTGCTCTGGGATGGACGCCCACGACACCGCATCCTTGATCCTGTGCATCGGGTGGGGCCGCGAGGCCATTCATTTTCATACACAAGTGATGGAGCGCGGTACTAGGCGGAAGGTGCCTGCGTACCAAGTACCGAGGAGGTAGTTGGGGTTGGTGGCCAGCAGCCGGTCGAGGTCACTGATGATTCCCAACAACTCGGCGGCGAGCGCTGCGCACAGCACGCGCCGACAGAGGAGGAGCAAGGGAGTGTGTAAGAGAATAAGAAATCGCTGCTTGCTGAGGTGGAGACTCAGGGATCACGCACGCAGGAACGGCAGCGTGTCGCTCTTGTTGGTGGCATAGGACGTGTAGGCAGCGTCGAGCTGCGAGTAGACGTCGTTGAACGTGTTGGCCAGCACCTGACCATCATTGTTACGGGCGCCCAGTGGAGTTCGGTTTGAGCACACACAACTGTCGCCGCACCGACACCGACACAGGGTAGAGGGGGCGTTTAAGGTACCTGGCGCGTGAGGTCCACGCAGTCGTACTGCCACGGCCCGTTGGGAGCATAGCCCTCTGTTTGGGCCGATTGGAGGAACAGACGGAGCGCCTCCACCTCCTTGGTCGCGTTTGACGTACCGCCGTGGCCCATGCCCAGAGCTGAGCTCGCGAGCACATGTACTCGTGGTGAGTTTCCATTGCGTGCGTTGTGGGAGAAATTGCAGTCATACCAGGAGCGAAGCCGAAGAGGCCGGCATCGAGCCCGGACTGGTTGTAGGTGGCCTCGCGCAGCAGCTCCCATGCCTCGCCTACTGGCGACGACCCCGTCGCGAGGCCATACCGCCGCTCGGCGTAGCGCTGCACCCACTCGACGATGTCGAAGGCCTCGCTGCGCCAGCCCATCTCGGACATGAGCTCGTAGACGACCGGGTTCTGCTCGATGGCCTCCATCGTCATCCCCACTCCCACCTGCTCGCAGGGCAAGCATTATTGTCGGGCCATCGCCTCTCATTGTTGGTTTGGTGTCATGGCGTGTACCATGGTGTTGCCGGGCGTGGCGAGAGCAATCAGCGGGTCCGACGAGTACTGCGTCAGATTGCCGTACAGCCCTCTGTAGCGCGGACCACAGACATGAGGAGTGAGCCAAGGTAAGAAGACCACACAACTAAAGGGGAACGCACCTCACGCCGCCTCCGTTGTGAAGCATGCACCACACGAACTCCTTGCCAAAGTACGAGTCTGCACACACATAGAATCAAATGGGAGCGATTCAGCCATGACCGTGTGATCGGCTACTAGTGCCACACCACGGAACTGACCTGTTTTATTCCACTCGGGGCTGTTGTCCGAGGCCAGGTCCAGGATCAGCATGTCCGAGTTATCCACGCCGCTGTGTTGTTGGTGCACCCACATGGAGCCAACCATCAGCGCAATGCGGGTTGAGTGGGTGGGTGGATCGGCACATCGATCGTATGTCGGTTACCTGAGATAGGCCTTGATGCGGTCCTTGGTCCAGAAGGGGTCGAACACGAACGACCAGCCCTGCATCACCCACAGCGCCTGCGGGTCCTGCGTGGCCATACCCTGTAAACGCGCAGCCGCCACCGATTCGTTGGTTGCCAATAACGGTCAGAGACGCTAGTCAGAATGGTGGGCTGAGGTTGGGTTGTTGAGCGCAGCACCTCGTAGACGGCTCGGCTGGCAGCGGCCAGGTAGGTCGGGTCGGCAGAGGGCGGCGACATCTCGTTGAACGTGTCGGCGTTGTAGATGTGGTCTGTCCCGAACTCTTCCTCCACCAAGCGGATGACCTTGCTCCCGATGGTCTTGTAGAGCGAGTCGAGGGGCGACAGGAAGTAGACGTTGGTGTATTGGTGCGGGAAGCCGGCCCAGTCGGCCGACTTGGTGAGGTTGGCCGTCGGGTAAATCCGCTTGATGCCTTGTTCACCACAGCCACCACCACGACCAAGAGTGAACTTGACGCTCGCTGGAGGTGTTTGTGACGGTAAACAAACCTTCGGGCACAAAGCCGGCGAAGGCCGGAAGAACGGGCAGCATGCCGAACATTCTCTGTCGCTCGACGATCTTTTTCTGCAGTTCGGCCTGTG
>NW_004457341.1:0-2083 GCF_000313135.1 Acanthamoeba castellanii str. Neff | reverse complement strand
TGTGTGTTGTGTGATAGGATTGGGCGGCCAGAGCTGGGTGTGGGGAGAGACGCACCTGAGGTGGCGAACTGTATCCACTCGGAGCCGGTGCCGCCGGTTGAGGTGGCCACGTTGACCCACGCTGTCGTCGACGTATTGTAGAACTGGAGCCGCAGATCGAAGTCGGCGGTGGCCTCGAGCCACGCCTGCAGGTAGCCGTAGCTCGCCACCGTGCTCGTGACCGTGATCTGGCCCGAGGGCACGTTCACCGTCTGATTGCACACTGGTCAGCCCACGCCTTCACACCGCACAGACACCACCGCACGCACGCACGCACGCACGCACACGCACACATGCACGCACACGCACGCACGCACGCGCGCAGTGATGAGGGGAGCGTTACGTTGAGGCCACTGAGGGAGCCGTTGACCGAGGTGCACGGGAAGCTGGACGAGCAGGCGTCGGCGGCGGTCTTGGGCACGACGCCGCGGTCGACCTGCGAATAGAGGAACCGGTTGATCGACGAGCTGTCGGTGCCGGTGACCGTGTTGAGCGTCGCGCTGGCGTAGACGGCGCCCGCAGCCTCCGACGGCGTCACGTTCTTCGTCGCGCCCAAGTACAGCGCCACCGCTCCGGTCACCTACACATGTGTGCGTGCGTCAGTCGTGATCGTGTGCGTGTGCGGCGTGTGCGGTTGGGTGTGTGCGGTGGTGAGTGTACGTGAGGAGTGGCCTGGGAGGTGCCGGAGAGCTTCTGGTAGGTGGTGTCGCTGGTGAAGTAGGCCGAGGGAATGTCCACGCCCGGCGCCCAGATGTTGACGCAGCCGCCCCAGTTGGAGAAGAAGGCCTTGGCGTCGTCGCTGTTCGTCGCGCCCACGGTGATGCCGTAGGGCGAGCGCGCGGGCGTCACAGTGCAGGCGTCGATGTTGGAGTTGCCGGCGGCCGACACCACCACTATCCCCTTATTGTACGCCGCCTTCACCGCCGAGTCCATCACACTCGATTGTTCCTGTGCGCGCACACACCAAACATGCGTAAGTCACAGCGTGTGCGGTGGGCGTGTGTCGTGTGTGTCGTGCGTGTGTCGTGCGTGTGCGTGTGTGTCGTGTGTGTCGTGTTGTATGGACGTACGCCGCCGAGGGACAGGGAGATGATGCAGCGAACGCCGACGGGGCAGTTTTGGATGACCCAGGCGATGCCCAGGCTCACGGTACCGGCGGTGCCGGAGCCGGTGCAGTCGAGGGCCTTGACCGCCACGACGGTGACGTCCTTGGCCACGCCCACGTTGGTGCCCGCGACGATACCGGCCACGTGCGTGCCGTGGCCGTAGCAATCGTAGTCCTTGCTATCCACCGTGTTGGTGCCCCAGACCGCACGGCCTGTGTTAAACTCTATCATAAAATAAAAAAATAAAAACACGTCAGCAAAAATAACTAATTTAAAAATTAAATCTAAATAAAATAAAAATAATACGTGGAATGAATGGAATGTTTGTGTAGCGAGGCGTCGCTGGCGTACCGATGTGGGTGGTGAGGATGCCGGTGTCGATGACGTAGACGCGAACGCCGGAGGTCGGGGTGACGTATTCGTAGCGCTCGTTGAGGGGCAGATGGCGCTGGTCGATGCGGTCGAGGCCCCACGGGTAGATGGACGACGACGAGGACAGGGTCTGCGTGGCCGTGCTGCGCATCACCACGTTGGGCTCGATGAACTCGACCCACGTCTTGTCCCGCAGCGACTCTGTCCATTCATGGCACGACACGCATAGCACGACACGACACACAGTCAACAACGGCCCGCACACGTGTGCGATGTCGACATAAAAACAAAATTAATTGCGAAATCTGGTTGGCGAGGGCTACGGCGTGTAGTCGACGGTACCGACGATCTCGTGCTGGCGGTGGCGCAAAGCGGCGGGCACGGTCACCTGGACCATCATCTGCTCGTCCAGCTCGACCGCCCGCTGGCTGCCGTCCTCGCTGCGGGCCTGAAGCGTCCACGGCCGCTGCTCCTCGCGCCGCTGATGGCGCTCGTCGTGGGAGCTCTTGGCCGCACGCAGGGCGCCCACATCGAACCACTGGTCGGCCCCGAGGCCGAAGCGCGAG